>NW_011349009.1:0-2751 GCF_000735185.1 Notothenia coriiceps | reverse complement strand
GCACCTGCTGTTTAACACACATATAAGTTTCAACAAAAAACTGTGATTTAGCATTTGGACCTAAATTGTATTTATTACCTTGTCCAAGGAGTTTTTGTTTTTGTTTGTTTCATTGTCTTGTTTGTCAGCAGTATTACATCAAAACTACTCTCCTGGTTGTGTCGTAAAAAAACGAATACATTTTGGACATCATTTGAATCATGGCAAAGATAAACCCATTATATTTCCTTTGTTTACATTGGCAGATAAGACATTTAGCCTTGACCGAGGTCTGAGTGACCCTTACATATTTTTTTTATAAACAAACCTGTGTATAAATACAGCACACTGTAATGTCGTTAGTTTTGTCACATTTCTAGACGCTGATGTGTATGTGTGTTTGCAGAGGTACAGTGAGGCAGAGGCGGCCATGGAGCAGGTGTTGAAGTTGGATCAGAACTGCAAGGAAGCTTCCAGTAAACTGTTCACCTGTCGAATCTTGCAGCTCATGGTGAGGAGGCCCAACAATCAGCCCTGTAGTTATTGTGTGTGTGGTATTGAGATGTAAGAACACTATCAAAACAACATTTACTGTGGCAAACCTGACATGTGGCTGTTAATATGTCAAGAGCATAGATTGTTTTCTTTGATAACTAGTATCAGGCTTTTCTAGTTTAGATCTACAGATTAGTGCACCATTGCTGGATGTTTCGCATGGAGTTGATTTATTTTCACCATCTCATACCGGTTACATTACCAATCAGTGAGAGCTGAGTATCTGTTTTCAGGTCATTTGAAAACATGAGGAAACTTCAATGCACTGACTGTTTGAGGTTTCAATGTATTATTTGATTTTGTTTACTCTAGGAGTTGGGTTTTGAGGAAGATCAGAGTAAAGAGCTGCTGGAGAAGTTCACCACAGTTCAGGCCGTCACCACCTCACCTGAGGCCCAGAGTAAGAGCTGCAGTACCACATCTGTCCACACCTGGGCAGCATTGCTCTGTTTCACTCATATCAAGATTTCATAATCAAAGATTCAAGATTCAAAGTGTTATTGTTATATGCAGATAAACTACAGTGTAGAAATGGCAATGAAGCTCCTCCAACGATGCAACATATATTTTTATATAATCAAAATAAAAATAGTGTAAGAAGTCTATATACCAGACAGCAGGAACACATTGACAGTACATAGTGACAGCAAGTTATTTACTTTAACCACAAAATAATAATGTCTGTTTAAATGTCCCACCCTGAATTACCATGAACTCTTAAAGACATGTTTTTGCTTCCAAGTAGTCTTGATGAATAATTACATGATTTCTACTTCCTGTTTCTCTGAAATTCAGCTCTGAAGCAACAATCACAGCAGGACCAGAGTGGGTATGTTGTGTGGCTTTCTGTTAAAAGGACATATAAATAACACCTATCATCTTTTTGTATAACGTGCCATTTTGAGAAATAAAAAACGATGTATTTTGAACTTTCATATTATCCTTTCTGTTTAACTTCCTGTTCTCTCTGCTGTCTTCCCTTCCCTCCAGGAGCTGTCACTCTCTGTGGGTCGGGAACGTTACAGTGGAAGTAACAGAGAAAGACCTCTTGGATCTCTTCAAAATGTAAAAACACTTTGTGCAAAGGAAGGAATTCAGCTTTTAGGACTATTGAACAACACATTCAGGCAGTCCACTAAAGTAACAATACTAATAGTAATCAATTGTATTTATTATGCACGCTTTTCTTTTGGAAAACAGTGCTATCTAGTTCAATCAGTTCAGCTAAACTAACATGCGTGACTCATGTACCCATGTTTCATTAATGGTGAAATAGCTCAAACTAAGAGCAGCAGTCGATGCAGATACTAATGTTTCTACTCCAACTGTTTTCACACTCTGTGTTTCAGAAACACTACATCTTAATAATCAGAACAAAGGACATCTGAATGATGCACCACAGCTGTACAGTCACTAGGGAAGATAGAACTGTATTTAATAATACTATTAGTAGTAGTAGTAATACTAGTAGTAGTAGTAGTAGTAGTAGTAGTAGTAATAATACTAATAATAGTAGTAGTAGTAGTAGTAATAATAGTAGTAGTAGTAATAATAGTAGGACTAGTAGTAGTAGTAGGAGGAGTAGTAGTAGTAATAATAGGAGGACTAGTAGTAGTAGGAGGAGGAGTAGTAGTAGTAATAATAGGAGTAGGAGTAGTAATAATAGGAGTAGTAGGAGTAGGAGTAGTAATAATAGGAGTAGGAGGAGTAGGAGTAGTAATAATAGGAGGACTAGTAGTAGTAGTAGGAGGAGTAGTAGTAGTAATAATAGGAGGACTAGTAGTAGTAGTAGTAGTAGTAGGAGTAGTAGTAGTAATAATAGTAGTAGGAGTAGGAGTAGTAATAATAGGAGGACTAGTAGTAGTAGTAGTAGTAGGAGTAGTAGTAGTAGTAGTAATAATAGTAGTAGGAGTAGGAGTAGTAATAATAGGAGGACTAGTAGTAGTAGTAGTAGTAGTAATAATAGTAGTAGGAGTAGGAGTAGTAATAATAGGAGTAATAGGAGTAGTAGTAATAATAGGAGGACTAGTAGTAGGAGTAGTAGTAGTAATAGTAGTAGGAGTAGTAGTAGTAGTAGTAGCAATAGGATTAGTAGTAGTAGTAGTAGTAGTAGTAGTAGTAATAATAGGAGTAGTAGGAGTAGTAGTAGCAATAGTAATAGGTTTGATGCTCTCTGTTCCCATGGTGACAGGTTTGGAGAGGTAGAGAGCATCCGAG
>NW_011349008.1:0-3764 GCF_000735185.1 Notothenia coriiceps | reverse complement strand
TGAATGCCCAACTTAAAGTGGACCTATCATGCTATATTTGAATAATATAGTGTAGGACCATACCTATATAAGGCATATTTATACTTTTTATTTTTCAAAATACCAAACAGATCATGCATTTTAGCCATTCCTCATTTCGCTCAATTGAACACTGTCTTTTCATGGGCTGATTCTGTGAGAACAGCACCATCTACAGGCCTGGCATATGTACTACAGCGTCTCCAGCGCTTTCCAACGGCAATGTCCGTGGCTGTCTCCTCCTGATTGGTGGAGTTGGCCCAATAGCCGTAGCGCCACTTCTGTGACGTCATAGAAGTGTTCAAATCTGGATCAGTCTGTATCAGATCCGTTGCAGCCCCTTTTTAAGAGATTTGGGTATGGAGGAAAATAGAGAGGGTTGTGTTTTCTGACACTTGGTGAGTTCCCTGGAACACCGGGGACACATGTTCATGTAGAAAAGACGTACAAAGGTGCATTTTGCATGATAGGTCACCTTCATGCTAACACTCAGAGCTAACGCTGTAGGCTACTGGAGAGAATATGTGTAACGTAATGTCCTTGCGGTAAACCCTGCGAGAGAGAAACGTTTGAGCTCTATACTGTTTCAGAAATAATTTTTGAAGTGGTTTGGAACATAATGGCATTTAATGACGGCAGCATTTAGCTGAGTTTCTCCCGGTAGAAAACTCTCTTAGCAGGGGAAAGCTGCGTGACGCTACAAAGGGGCGTGGCTAGCAGCAGCTACAAAGGGGCGTGGCTAGCAGCAGCTGTTTGGAACAGGGCTGCAATAGAGGGGTATGAGCAGTATGAGGCATCGCTACAATGGGTGATCTGTTTGGTATTTTAAGCAAAATAATTTGCAGACATGTTTTGTATAGGTGTGGCCCTGCAACGTTTCAAATAAGGCATAATAGGTCCACTTTAAACTGCTCATTTGCATATTTTCTTCTCTCTAGGTGCTATTTTCACACAGAAAATCGTTCAATTCAGCTAGTTGTTATCCTTTTGAATATATTTAAAGCTGTTCAATTCAAGGCAGTCTCCCAAATAGATTTTTAAATAAATTATATCTTCAGCAAAACTCTCTAAATACGTTAAAAACATTTTCATTTACAAATGTTGTCCTCGACAGTACCACTGAGATATCTTGTTCTTTCTCATTTCAGCTCAACCTTAACCTTTCACTCATTTAATATTTCCAGCTGAGAGGGAAAATAGTTCAGAGCCGCTGGGTTAAAAGAGCCAAGAAAAGCATCAGTATTTATTCAGAGCTCCCACATATGAGGAGAACAGAGGTATGTGTTTTAATTAGCCGGCAACGACGACTGAAGGTAATATGTCCTAATTAGGCAGCAATCAACACAGACTATCATATGATTAAAATAGCTATTTTTGACGATCGAAGGTGCTATATGTTTTAATTAGCCGACGATGGAAGGCCGAAAGTTTATGTTTTAATTAGCAGTCTCAAGTGGCCTGGAGGCCTCAGGGCTTAAACATTAGGTAGAGCCTTAATCAAACCTGCAGAAATGGGACTAATTGTTTTCATACCGCTGTTCTCCTGTGGCACGGCAGGAATAATCCTGTCATATTGTGCATTTTCTTTTAAAAAGCTTCAGTTGTTTGAGTAAAGGTGCAACCAGCGCTGTTTGGCCTACTTTCATCTGCTCCCATGTGACCAGGTATACTATATATCATCTGGTAAAATGGTTACATCCTGTTCAGATTTTCACAGGTAAACTGAAAAATGTGAGCTTTGTGGGACACATATCTTACTGTTCCTTTACACATTCAAATAGTTATTTTTATCCCTGAATACATTTAGATATTCACTGAGTTGCCGCAAAAAAAGTAAGAAAGACACACGAGAACTTTCAAACATGTCAAAAAGTTATTGCGTAAGACATGGATATTTGTGATTGGTCAACCACTTAGAGATGTCCCGCCCCTTAGCCTATCAAGTACAATGTGTTGTAGCGCCAGCCAATAGAAGCGCTGCTACGTAGTGATGTCACTATGATCCAGAATTAAACAAAGGAGTCCGAAAACCCAAATAAAGCACACTAGGGCCTCTTTAATGTTAATTTAAAGCGAATACATTGACTATATTAACTTATAGGCAACTATATCAGGATGCTGTTTGTCGATTTTAGCTCAGCTTTTAACACCATCATACCTGACATACTAGTGGAAAAACTGTCAAGCCTAGGTGTCCCCCCCCATCATATGCGCCTGGATAAACAATTTCCTCGACCATTCATACTCCGTCTCTGTGTGGTATGCTGGATGTTCAGCTGCAGACAAGAAAGCCCTGCAGAGAGTGATACGGATGGCAGAGAAAACCATCGGCTGCCCTCTGCCCTCTCTGGAGCACATCTCCACCTCCCGCTGCCTCAGCAGAGCAAACAAAATAATAAAGGACAGCTCTCACCCAGGTCACAGACTGTTCTCTCTCCCACCTTCTGGGAGGAGAGACAGGAGCTTCAAATCACGGACAAACAGACTCAAAAACAGTTTCTACCCCTGGGCCGCCAGGCTGCTTAACCACCACACTTAATGCAATAACCGTAACCATCTCCACACATATACACACTTTAAAAATGATAAACTATTTTTATATCAATATGTTTAACTATTTATTCCCCCCGTATGATTGCTTATGTTGTCTGTCCTATCGCCGGGTTTTTAATGTTATGTCTTTTTAAAAGGTTTGGTATACTTGCATCTCACCATTCAATATATTTTCTTGAGCAGTTTTCGCACCAAAGTGAACTGCCTATGTGTAAGTTACACCGTAAAGTTAATATGCAATATATTAAGTGTACGTGATTCTTTGAAACTTGATTTATTTGTGAAAGATAGGAGGGACTACAGTACATGTTAGAAAAGCTCCAGGAGTACATTTCTCATGACGTATACATCCTTTTATTATTGTGATTTTATGCTGCCTTCACTAAACTTCAGATATGTTTGTGTGTGATATGACTTTCCTCACCTTTTAGAGAACACATCAATATGAATGAATTATCAATGACCTGCATTGAATCAAACTGACTGTTGATTTCTGTTCGTTGTTCTCGCGTCCAGGAGTAAGTTAAAATAAAGAGACTGATGGAGTCTCTGAAAAGGTTCAATTTGGTACTTTAATTAAGTAGTAATGAAACACACAGAGCGAGTACGCTTTGATTCTTCGTCTGTGGCCATTTCTCAATCGCGAGGATGCTTGCTTGGTAGCACATGTCTTCCGAGTCACTTGCTTCAGAAGCTAGGCAAGAATCCTTCCTGGCATTCGGAAAACAAAGAGTGGAACAGGCTAGCAAGTGTGCGGGTGTGCGTCATATGAGAGGCCCCGCCTTACATTTTCCGCCACAGATTTGGGGAAATTGGTCCGTGCGCAAAGCATTGTGGGGATTTTAAGGAGGCGAAGTCTACCCATGTGCAGCCTCGAAATTACCCCCAAACCAAGGACGCAGCTTCGGTGGAACTCCAAGTATGCTGGACATTGGAACAGTCCTTCGACGGCACTCGATGACCGTAGCATCCTTGAAATATTGGCTTGGAAGCCAGTTTCCTCGAGATTGAGAAACGGCCAGTATCTGATCCAGCGCTCCTCCTTTCAATGGCGGCTGGTGACGTAGGGGTCCGACCTCCTTTCTCTCCAATGTTCGATATCGCGCATAACAGAGGATTTAGACGTTGTGTGTTCATTGTATAACTCCACATATACTCATTCATGACTTTTTATTTAATGCATTTTAACGGCT
>NW_011349007.1:0-9017 GCF_000735185.1 Notothenia coriiceps | reverse complement strand
GTGGCGCACCGCTCATGCCGCCTCGCACATGTCCATCATCTCCTGTTGGCAGTATAGATTCCGGGAAGGGAATAAACTTAAAGTCCGTCTCACCCGGCTTCAGTTGGAAGCTAAAGACAGGGAGCAAGACCGGCAGTTTCAGTTAGAAATAAGGAAAATCGAGGCAGATAAGGAAGTCCGGATCCGGATACGGCAGATGGAGCTAGACTCCGAACTGCGCGCATCCGGTGTTGTTGGCAATCCTAGAGAAAGCTCTCCACTTCCTTCTCATCCACCTGCCTTCAATGTAGGTAAAATATTTCATTAGTGCCGGTTTTCCGTGAGACTGAGGTGGATGCATATTTTGGTGCGTTTGAACGCATTGCGGCGGCACTACAGTGGCCGTCTGAAGCCTGGGCGCTGTTAGTGCAGTGTAAGCTTCACGGGAGAGCTCAAGAGGCAGTTGCTGCTCTTTCGCTAGAGGACAGCCTAAGTTACGACCTGGTGAAGCGTGCCATACTTAGGGTGTACGAGCTAGTTCCCGAAGCTTACCGTCAGAAGTTTAGGAACCATAGAAAGGGTTCTAATCAAACCCATGTCGAGTTTGCCAGGGAGAAGGGGATGTTATTTACAAAGTGGATTGACTCGTGTAACGCCGCAGAGTATGCTGCTTTAAAATAATTAATTCTCATGGAGGAATTTAAGAGGGGGTTGCCTGACCGCATTGTGGGATATATAAACGAACAGAAAGTACAGTCTCTCTCCGCAGCTGCTGTACTGGCGGAGGAATACGTGCTAACGCATAAATCGGTGTTCTCTCCGGCTGTTGCTGAGAGACCCTGCCGTATGCCTGGTGCACCTGTTGGTCAGCCAGCGAAAGCATTTCCCATGAAAATAAAGAGGAGAGAGAGAGCTACTATTGTCGTCAGTCTGGACATGTTATTGCTACAGTAACTGCCCGATTTTAAAACATAAGTCACATATGTTACTTTTTACTTTTGGTTTTGCCTATTACCTTTTTACATATTCGGTATATTTCTCCAGTAGAAGATATATCACTAGCTTAGCAGTTTGAAACCAAAAATACTGATATCTGCCTTAAAAGTCAGGCTGGCACTGTAAACAATTCTGCAGTGCGGGAATTTTGACCGTGAAGCAATGCTGCTGTCCCCTCACCGGAAGTGACAACAACGTTGTTAGCTAGGTAGCTAGCTTACTGCAGCTAGGTATTGTTAGCTAGGTAGCTAGCTAGGTTGTTAGCTGGGTAGCTAGCTAACAACAATTGATGTAATTAGGAGGCTGTGGCTCAGCTTCTAATTGACACCAGTATAGCTGGCATATTACCTAAATAGTTAAAAAAACTGGATGTATAACCTTTATTTGTATAGTGCTGTGTTTACCGGGCAACAGCAATTGCGACTGGTCGCACAACTCCATAAACGTAGCCAAGAGGGCGGTTGCTGAGTGTTCGTCCCCAGGAAGTGAGCTAGCAAATGTTTGTAGCGGCTACACTTTCTTGTAAATCCATGACGTCATTTGGACCCAATAGGCTACTACATTTTCATTTAAAGTCATTGACTTGCGTTGAGAAAGAGAAATCTGTAAGGGTGTTTTTCTTTGTTGTTGAGGTAAATCAACTACCCAGTCCGAAGACTTGAATAGCCCATTTTGCCACACACAGCATTGGGACGCACCTACGCATTCAAAACAACAAATGTAAGAACAGAAGAATGCGATTTTAGACACAGCATACGATTTCAAATGTTTCAGTTAATATCCTGCCATGTTTATCAGTTTGGCAAGGTTGTCCCTGCACAGGTCGTAGTTGTGTTGGGGACTGCGCTCCACCCAATGCAGTAATGTAAACTGTGGATTAAACATCAACCAGGAGTCAACACTGCCTGCCTGAGGCTGCCTTGACCTCACGTTCCTCATTCCTGTCGAAGGCAAACAGACCTGCCTGTGTCAGGGTGCTTTACACACTGAAGGATATGACACAAACCAGATATGGGACAACCATATAGAATCCTTTCCTCACTGTGTGTGTGTGTGTGTGTGTGTGGTGCTGAGCTCCAAAAACTCATCAATCATCTGCCCTGTAAAATACACACAACCACACATTCGGCCAAACTTTTTTTTGCTATTTAAAAAAAAAAGACAAACGGTCTTGGGGCTTGTGTAAATCCCTTCTTACTATATATGTCATGCTATGTGAGCTTTGCATTGATTGAGTTGGATTTGGCAACAAACAGGAGGGAAAAGTACACTGTTTGCGACTACTTTAATCTGTGGATTATTACACATTTGGTGCTCGAGTGGGGAGTAATGGTAGCAGGGCGATTTATGTAGAATCGACTTGGAACAAATGAGTGTGTTCATTGTAGTGAAGGATCAAGTCACTGTTTTTTTTGGTCTTTTCAAGAGTTTTGCATGCTTACAATGCTTGTGACACAAATGTAATGGATCATATCTGCTTGACTTTGTACCTGTTGGTGCTGCGCTATCCTTCACCTGGCTGCAGGAAGTGTTGTCATCTGAGATAATACCATTTGATTGGCACTATTCAATCGACTGACAGGACATAACTCTCCTAATCGTTCATGACAGTTGAAAGGATGACAGATTATATATATAATTAAGTAATATGTTTTTCAGGGAAGGCCTGGGACTGAATAATAATAATGACTGCACGGTTGAGGGTGGTTTTGATTGTAATGTAAACCCTGCAATTAACACACAAGTATTTAGCCAGAATCTGCACAGCAGGATAGCGAGTACACCAGTCTACATTGATACACGGCTGAATGTGAGTGTTTCTAACCGTATTTGTTGCCCACAGCTGCTTTGGCTCTTTCCGTCCATGAAATCCCTGCAGTTTGTGAAGGCAGATAGAATTATAAAGCAGAAGCCTCTGAAGCGCAGTTCTATTTACACACCGTCTACCACTCATTAACTGCTACAGTATAACCACTCTGTACTCTTAACACATCTGATGTTCTGTTATAAATATAAATTCTGCTTTTATGACTGAGACGTCCGGTCACCAGGGTACATCCTAGCCTCTTTCAGACTTGGAAAAGCTACTTTTTACTCTGGGCACAAACATTGGTCCAAAAGGCGCATGAACATTGACAACAGTGCACCTGAGCATGTTAAAAACGCAGCTTATGAGATCTGCAGTTATGTGATGCGCAGGAGCGGAGTCACAGGGCCTTTGTTCTTTATTCAAAGAATTATCGAAGTTTACTTGGCGAATAAGAACCATACATTTGCTTAGCATTGTCGCTTCTCAGTGTGCAACTATAAAGGTGATGTTTAAAGGAAAGAAACATCATTTTAATTGAATGCGTGACAGCCGTCATCCGCCCTGGACCACCAGCCGCTCTGTGATTCTCCAGAAGGGAGACCACAGCAGCTCTCTGTGATGGCAGCTTTGTTTACAATGAGCACTAGTTTATCCTGCAGTACAATATTTTAAATACTGGTTTATGGTATTCTATTACACATGTATATATATATTAACCTATTCCTGCAATTTACTTGCAACATTGTGTCACATGGACTATTTTATGTTATTTTACTTTTCTGGAGTCTTGAGTATATGGTAAGGCAAGGCAAGTTTATTTACATAGCACTTTTCAACACAAGGCAATTAAAAGTGCTTTACAAAAATGAAAGACATTAAGAGCATAAAACAAATTAGAAACATTAAAAAGTAAAGATAGTAAAACATGAATACATGAATAAAAGTTACAGTGCAAGATGTGAATAGTTCAATTAAAAGCAGTGGCAAAAAGAAAAGTCTTCAGTCTGGATTTAAAAGTAGTGAGAGTTGCAGCGGACAGTTTGTTCCAGATATTTAGATATTTGACAATATCCCTTGCCAAATTATCACCATCATTCTTGCCAAATGGTACTCTTGGAGGAGGTTGGGACTTTAGATTTGCATTGCCAACAACCACACAGTAGCTGTTGTGCATAGGAAAATGAAGCCACATGAATTATGCTTGAGCAATTAAGACTCTGTGAACCTTAATAAATCAGATACAAGGTTTATTAAGAACATTAATATGCTTATATAAAAATGTTGAACTGTTCTTGTAACTTTGGTTCACTGATTTGTTCTAAAGAAAAGCGAGTGTGGCTCATATGCTGTGTTTGCATTCATTTGCTCGTATCCACTGAACAGAAAACCCATCCAGTATAATGACATGGTGGAGTCTCTAGAGGAATGACACACAGCACCATGACTGATTCTACAGATGATGCTAAAGGCTGCACATCTGGAGAGGAATGATGTGTGTGAGAGAGATACCAGAGCTGGGGTCAAATTGTGGAAAAATAATCTGGTATATTGTCTTTTCCTAAGCAAAAAAAGACTATTGGACCGCAATCCCTGTGATAGGGCATGCAGGATGTTAACTTTGACTCCAGCCTCTCTCTGCCACCAACATAATAATAGAAGGAAACAGATGCATGCCTTTCGTTTTCCTGTCTGTCACTTCCTATAAACTCTGCATGTGTGTTAGAATAAGACTTTTGGATGTGTGTGTTTGAGATGCATTTTAAACTTTACTTTCCTGCTGATGTCACCACACAGGAGCTGGAAATGTTCAATTCAATATGGCGAATGTGACCCTAAAGATATTGTTCTTAAGCTTAATATGAGTGTAACATACTAGCAAAATGCACATTTTAAGGTCTTACACAGGAATGTGTCCCTGGTGTGTAATGGGTCACACAATGACTATGACTTGAATAACTGGGACACAAATTATCCATACTAGCCAGAGTTGTAATTTTAAACCATTTAAGAGAGTGATTTCCTTCAGTTCTGCTCTTATTTAAGCTAACTGTTCAATTCATGTGAGTAAGTTGTCTTCTGTGTCAAGCCAGCACTTGAACTAATCAGCTATACACATTTGACGTGATCGTTTATGCATCAGGTATGATTCCAGCTGCAGTCTGTGCCAGGATTGAACGTGAGACAGCTTCACAGAGCTCAGGTTCACAGGGACTCTCCTCCACTTTCCCCCAGAGGGAAAGAATGTGATTGTAGATTACCTAAGAGGGAGGATGTTAGGAAACAGTTGGCAATCATTAACCTGCAGTTCCTATGTAGCTATGGAGTTCTATTTTTCTTTACTTTCATTAGGAAACAGTTATTCAATTTCTCTTGTTAACATGTATATGATTTCTGCCGTTCTCTTCCTTCTCCAGCATAACTTTTTACATCTTTCAAAAAGCTCAAAACACAATGGAAACCGGAGGGCTTGTTGACGTTTGGGGATTATAAAGTTGGCCAACTGTCTGTCACTGGAAACTTCCATAAAATGTATGTTTTATTGGCTTATTTTAACAATGTGATCACATGATTCCTTCGGATATTGCAGATACTCAAATAATAATGATATATATATATATATATATATATATAACTTGGCATTGTGCATCAAAAACATGGACGTTTACTAATCAGCATCAACATTCCACAACAAAACAATATATATATATATATATATATAGTTAAGTTTATTCAATACTGGCACAACTTCAAACTCCTATTGTGGATGAATATTTATGTGATAAAATACATTTAAAAATTAAGTATTGATATTTACTGCTGTATGTATTTTATAAGATCTAAAATCCCCAACGCCATTTTTATTTACTCAGACACTTCGACAACAAACAAACACACACCAATACATCTAAAACGTCAGCTCAGTTTCAGTTTCTCATGTTAACAAGGTTAGTGCTTTTTACATTTCGGAAGAGCAACTTCTATTTATATCAAACACAAAGTACCCACAAGAGATTTGGCATCTTACTTCAAGGAAACTGTTTAAAGTATTTTGTGGCAAAGTTAAATAGTTTAGAGCTCATGGCTGCTATACTACACCATTAACTTCCTTTGTCCAAGATCTAACTTTCCAGCTGTAATAACTGAAATCTTAACTGCTTTTTGAGAACTCAAGAAAACAAACAAGACAATGACGGGAACAATAACTAATAATATACTACAGGTCATATAGCCTTCACCTCATATACATCCATAACAGCCATTTTCTTGATTTCTTCATGTGAAACATCAAGAGGGAAAAACACTTCTCATGATGAAACATCCTCCTTAAAATGACATGTGATGCACAACTAAAAATACCCCCGTGTTAATCATTATTATTACCAGAAGAGAAGGCCTGCTTTATCTGCTTTTGCAGTGGTAACACCTCAATACAAATCTCCATAGCAGAAAAACAATATTTTCAAGGGATTCAGGGAAATGCGAGCAAAACAGCCGGATGTTAATGTTTGACTGAATGGGATCTGTTTTGTTTCACAGTTAAACAATATCTGGTTTCCTGAAAAGGCAGCTGAATTGTATGAGCAAGTAAGCCTAATCTTTCTCATACAGTTAGCACAGATTTTTGGAAGCACTGAAACTGTGAGCAGAGGTATGTGAGCCCTACTGTTCTCCCCCACGTTTCTGTACAGGTTGTGTCTTTGATCCTGAACTACTGAGTCAAACGTTTCCAAGGTCAGAGGGCCCGCTCGGCACATTCCACAGCCTTTAATAGGTGACTACCAAAGGACTTGAAACACAGACATGGGATGAACACAATTAGGTAAAAGGAAGTTGTGATAGGGGGAAAAAGAAACTTAAAATCATGTGTTGTCTTAGTGTTCACACGCTTTTTTTTTTTATTACAACCTTTACTATCACTGAGCCAAGTATCACTATGTGCTCCTTTCAAGCCACACCCTTCATCCATCCCATCTAAATCTAGTTATGTTTACTCTCATGACAGATTAATATCGGTAGTAAATCCAATGTTCCTGTCATGAAACAGAGTTAATTAACAGGGAGACACTTGAGGTAGCAAAGAAGCAACAGTTTGAATGTGATGATAGAGTAGGGTCAACACCAAAGAGGATGAATCTAGCCAACACAAATGTGATAGTGTTGCAGTTATTGCTTATTTTTGTAGGCCGATCCAGATGTTAGCATAGCAGTGGATCGCATGAAAAAAAGCAGTGGGATTTTTTCATCGGATTTTGGAAAATTGCGGAAAATAAGATCTGTGGCAAACAAACGTTTATGATAGTTTCACGTTTTGTCCAGCAAGAAGATCTCCACATATGAACGCCAGTCTTAGGATTTTTGAAGCGTAAAGGCTTTCAACGGAGGTAAAAAGCTAACGTTAGGCCATAAACAAACTACTAGATGCTTGCATGACTACACGTCACCACCGCTAAGCTAAAGGAGGCTAGTGTTTGGCGTGAGGACGTTTTGTAGTCTCATTTTGTCACTTGTTAGCAACCGCTGTTTTATGACAACTGAAAGCTTCGGACATACACGATAAGGGAATTAGCTGGCAGATTTTATGTCGCAGGACAAAACTTGAAAATCTTTTAAGCTTGGATTGACAACATATCTTTTTTTTTTTATCTTAAAAAACCTATTTGGACTGATTCAAAATCTAGTAAACTTAACAGACTGTGAGAACTGTCAACATTTCCTCTCTGACTGAATTGATTAAAGAAGTTCCAACCTATACTCAACATAATTAAATGATACAAATGTAGTTTTGGAAGACACACACACACCCACACCCACACACCCACACCCACACACACACACACACACACACACACACACCATGTTCCCAATCAAAGCACAGCGGCCCCACACAGATACACTCTTAAATAAATAACAAGTCCCTATTAAAAATAATATCAGTATTTTATTAGTGCCATCTGTGTAAGACAATAACAACAAAGTCATGGTTAAGCATTTATGGTCATCTGGAAAAATAAACGGGCACTAGTGCAGCGCAGTGGTATCAAAATAGATCTGCTACATGCACATGCCTGTATGCATGCATTCACACATTCATTTATATCAAAACATTCAAGACATATTTGGTTAAAAGATACTCTAGTTTAACGGATCCTGCATGGAAAATATGACTAAACAAGATCCCCTAATTTATAACTTACTATTGTGGTTTAAAATATAAACATTTAGTGCATTGTTTTGCTTCATTATTTCCATCCTCTTCCTCTCCCTTCTTCAGTGTCAGATCAGTTTGGATTCCCGGACGTTCCTGAAGGGGACGCTGCTCTGATGTCGGGAAGACAACTCCCTGAAAGAGAAAGCAAAATAGTTTAACCAGAAAATATGGTTACATATCATTTAGATTTTTACAAATTTGATTCTTCAGTTTGAAGGTTTATTTATGATCTTAGAAACAACAACTTGAGAAAAACCTTCTCAACACAGAGTCCAACCTATTCTGCTTATGGTCACCCAATGGGAGCAGTGAGGACCCTAGTTAGCATGGTAAGAGCTCCCTCGACAAAAAGCAATGGGATTTTTTCATCGGATTTAGATATTTTGCAGAAAATAAGATCCAAGGCAAACACACGTTTCTGATACCTACACATTTTGTAAAGCAGGATTATCTCCACATATTAACACCACTTTAATGATTTTTGAAGCATAAATGCGATCAACAGAACTATAGGTTACTAACGTAACCCCAGTTCTCAGAGTAACATGAAGTGAGATGTCTCACTATGGGATGCGCCTCAACGCGTATGCATCAGAAGCATCAATTTCATTACGCCAATCCTGATTGGCTGATGATCTTGACGACTACGTCAGGAAATCCACCCACCCTTTAAGTAGCTTGCGCTACGACGTAGCGTCATTCAAACACCTCTTCTCGCTTTGGAGCACATCTCTAAACTATCAGTAGCCTGGCTAGCTTAACCGTCCACAGACTGAACAACTCAAAGCTAACTTTCGGTCGCCGGACGCTTGCCGGCTACACTTGCTTCGCACAGATTTGAATAATTAACACACCAGTTAATACTCGACTCTGCCCTGCCGTTTCTTTAACGGTAAGGTTTTTGATTATCGAACAGTAACATACCAGTTACTGTTCCGTCCCTCCAAGTCGGCACTCCGGCTATCGAGGATGGACCCTTCTCTCCCTCACACCAGAGGAGAAGGAGGCTCTGGGGCTCGACTC
>NW_011349006.1:0-7112 GCF_000735185.1 Notothenia coriiceps | reverse complement strand
ACAAACTGGAAGAAATGCTGCCGAAACTGAATATGTGACGTGGATCATACATATATCAGCAATTAAATAACATCTTCACTTCTTAATTTCTCTTCACACAATACGTCTCCTCGCAGTATCAATACTAATTCGGCTGACTTTTATATTTGATCCAATTGGTAGATAGGCTTTATTTATCCCATAACAGCTGATAGAAAGGGACTTGTAGTTTTTAAAGACATTACTGATTTTCTTTGAATATAAGAAAGTAAATACTGAGTTGAGAGAATAATCAGGGGTTTTGGGTGATGGGAGACACATCTATGGAATCAGAATTTCAATAGCTTACCATTAAATGACGGATATACCTTTCTGTCTGTGATGTTATACATATCAGATATTAATGTGTAGAACTACAATATGTGAAATAATATAGCAATATCCTGTAAAATTATGTGAAAACATGAATAAAACTACACATCTTCAGATGTTATACATACATAAGTGTCCTACACTAATAATAAAAAGTTATTATGGCATTGTATGCTGTGTTATTTGTAACATCTTCAGAAACTACCTTTCCAACTCCTCATGCAGTTGACTGTTACTGTCAGGATTCTCATGTTTTGTCACGTTTGTAGTTTTGTATGTCTGGTTATGGGTGTTTTCCTCCTTGTATATTGTCTGTTCCTTCTTCCTGTGTTTTTCCCCTGTTGTTAGTTTCCCTGGTTTGTCTGATTGTGTTCACCTGTCGCCCTTGTGTTTCTCCTCCCCTGCCCGGCTGTTTCTCGTCTTGGGATTACCCCTCTCTGTATTTAGTCTTGTCTCTTCCTGTCTTCAGTGTTGGTTCATTATTTGTCATTCCTGTTCTGTTCCCCTTCATGTGGGTCACTGTCACCTTTGTTTGGACGCTACCTCGTACCTGTTCGTGGATTCTTGTTTGCCTCGTACCTGTACCTGGATTATTGTTTTGTTTGGCTTTTGGGAAATAAAGCTTGCCTTTTTATTTCCTTTTGAAACCTGCTTACTCCTCATTTTGCATTTGGGTCCTATTTGTCCACACACCCTAACACTCGAACTACTTGTGTACTTTATAGCGGCTCGGCATCGTTTACAATTTGCGAGCGATTTTCCAAGTTGACCGTCTTGCTTGAAAAATCAGAAGTGTTGCCAAACGTTTGATTTGTAGGTATTTTTAACATCCCTACCACACACTGATCCTTTCGTATGGAGGATGCTAAAATACTACAGTTTATAGTTGTAAATAGAACAGAAGCTCTTAATTGTTTTGGCCCAAATATAAAGCTAATGTCATGTCAGCACTTAATTAAAGGCCAGTCAGTAAGCAATTATTTTATTTAAAGGTTTTTCAGTTGTAATTGCAATGCATGACAATGAGAGAAAAAATCAACCGTCAATAGCAACAATAGGCAGGGAGAACACAAAGTGTGAGGGTAAAAAATAATGAATACAACACGAAAGTTCTGAGGCTATTCAATATTTCAATCAAACTTTGAAGATTACAAATGTGTCTTTTGAGTGGTTGCTAATGTCTCCAGCACCATGAGAGAGAGAGCCTGTGAGTGGGAGCCAGACCGGTATGTCTCGTGAGATCTACTGTGTTGATCTCTGATACAGGTTGGAGGACATGACGGACAGTCAATGTTCTTGTCTAGGAATGAAACATGCTGCTGGATTTGGTTGTGATGCAACATTCATCCAATTCTGATGCTTTGTTATTGGATTTGCAACAAGACGTTTAGAAACTTGGATGTACAGTATTGTTTTAGATTAAGAATACTACAGACTTCTGCCTCCAACCTAATCCAACTATGTTCTACTGAAGAAATAAAGACCAAACAAGGGCATTGGTTTCTCATGAAATTGGGACACACACATTAGGTAGGGGGGAATCCGGTTTTTCCTCCCCTGGAAAACTAATTTCCTGCATTCTCTACAGTGTTTGGCATAAAAAACAAAAACAAAACAGAATGAAAGTACTTAAAGAGCAGCATAGAAAAAATGACTATCATAAAGCAGCGTTTCTTATAAATATCCACAGTAAGGAAGTGTCCTTCTTTTTGTTATAATTGAATTGGCTTATGCAAAAAGGAACCAGGGCTACTTTAAAGACATGAGTGAATCTTAGCAAAACAGTAAATCTACCATCCTTAATGCAACCAAAACACCGGATCAACTCCTGCACCACAACAGAAAACATGGTGTCGTATTTTGCTTGACTTTGAATATGCAATTTCTATGAACCCGGAGCATCTCTTTAAATAAAAACGTGCCAGTGTTGTCCTTTAACAACCTTTACCATCAGTACAGAAGGATTTGCATTCTGAATACAAAAGCCCTTTAAAGATCAATGGACAGGAACGATAGCTCTGTTATCAACCAAAGCCTGCTGTATAATGAAGTTCAAATACATCAGTATGTACCAACATGTAAACAGGGCTCTTTGTATTGTATAATAAGTGTGCTAGCTGATGTTCATCCATGCAGAAACAGGTGTCCAAATATACGTGTGTGTGTGTGTGTGTGTGTGTGTGTGTGTGTGTGTGTGTGTGTGTGTGTGTGTGTGTGTAATGTCATAACGTGCTTTGTGTGCAGATTCACATTTTTCATGAAGTATTAGGTGTTTTTTTGCCTTTAAGGAGCGCATAATCAGCCGACACATCTGTTCTGAATGTTTCTTCGAAGCACAGGAACATCTGTGCCTGACACATGCAACTGTCTATGTGAGTGTTATCGTTTCGTATGTGTATCTGTCCCATCAGTGTGTGTGTGTAGGGGAGTCTAAATGCGTGACTGCAGGTGTGTATGCATCTGTAGGAGTCTGAACAACACCACCAGGGATCATTTCCCTCCATGTCTGTGGTCCAAAGGGAGAGATAAGTGATAGCTATGCCTATAGATCAAGAGTAGGCTCGGGGTGGGGGAATCGCACATGGTCCAATTGTCAATCGTAAACAAAGAAGTCTGGAGCTGATGACAAAATGCCGTAAAAAACTAACTATACACAATAAAATCGATATTTTCATAGAAATATTAAATACAACAAAACATTTAATAGACTAATGAGATAATGAATAAAATATAGCTCCTTTTAAAGAAACACTGTATTGCTAATTGTTTGTGGTCAATTATGCATTGTGATGGGAAATGATGGATTGGTCTCCACAAATCAGTAGTACTGTATTCGTCTGTAATTGTGCCCCTCTTTGAGCCAAAAACACAATTGGATCATGGAAAATTGTATTCTCTTGTATTATTTCACATTTTCACACAGTATGATAGGGGTGGGTAATTTTGTGAGGCGCAGTGCAAAACATAAGTGCTTAGATCGAAACGAAGCAAGTTCAGTAATCCTATAATGAAAGGGCCTTGAAGTATGGCTGCTTCATCAGTGCTAAAGAAAATATCTGGTTCCTAAAAGATTCAGTTTACAGTATATTCTGTAAATGGGATGAAGGATCAAATATTCATGTATATTCACCTGCAGTCTTTAAGCGTCTTTGAGCATTAGGAAAAGTGCTATAAAAATCCCATGTATTATTATAATTATTAATAGACTGAATCAAAGAAACCTGGGCATTGTCACAATGACAATGTGGGATCTTTGTCGTTGACATCTTTGTTTGGCTGTCTTAGATATCACATTTATCCAGTTTTACGATATTGAGGAACACTGAGGATTCAGAATCAATTCAATCAAACTTTGAAATTAAAGTTAGAATAGGTCAAATACAGAAGCAGCAGCTCAACCGATTGGAACACTTCTGAATTACAGCTCCATTGTAAGACTAGACATTTGTCATTTAGGACCAGGTACACAACTTAGTAACACACAAACAGTTAATTTGTCATTCACTAAATGACACCGACTATATGCTGTTGCCTTGCAGTCCCTGCAACGTCACCTATTGGTTGTGGGCTACAGTTTTGAAGCTTCAAGTTTCATATGTGGCTGTTGTCATCTCGGTTAATCATAACCATACTTGTCAGGAGAGTGTGACGCTAAGTGCAATCAGATGCTTTGCTTAGATTTTTAGGCGACAAAAAAGTTACTATTAACTGGAACCCCCAGAAAGAGAACACGGAGATGGGACAACACCGAGGAAGCGACCTGTCAATCACAGGCATCATCTATTTTACTCAAAATGTGACTATCATTTACAAATAAGCATCATACTGTGTTGGAGAAGACAATTGAGACAGCAAACTTGTCTTGAAAAGTGAGCAATGAGGTAACTTTCTCAAATACTTTTTATACAATTTATAACCCGTGTAGGTGCCCACTGCTGGCTGGCAAGTAAATTCAAGTGTAACGCGCTTTGAAGTTGCAAGTTGATTATTCACATGTCTTGTTATCAGCAATGATAACTTCATTTCTTGTTAGCTCCAGCAACTTCAAGATCTAATTCTGTACATGTGATCCCATGGTAGACTGAAGCTACCATCTGGGTGTTTTTCTGTCACTGTCAGCACTCTCTTTCTTCCAGCCTGTGGGCTTTGAGACGCTGCTCTGTACGTCTTTGGGCTTTCCACTGGAGCACACATGCATGGAGAGCACTTTCTATCGCCGGCAAGCATCAAAACAGCTCTGATCAAACAACTGTTGGCATGCAGGTGAAAGGACTGTGTGTGTGTGTGTGTGTGTGTGTGTGTGTGTGTGTGTGTGTGTGTGTGTGTGTGTGTGTGTGTGTGTGTGTGTGTGTGTGTGTGTGTGGCAGCTTACTCTCCTATCATGTATATCTGAATGCGTATGTGCTTTGTATGTTTGCTATTGTGTGCCTGTTGGCATCTGTGCGTGTGTGTACCTGCTCCCCATACTGAATCTTTATGCATGGATTCGACTGTGTTCAGGCCTGTGTGTGTGTGTGTGTGTGTGTGTGTGTGTGTGTGTGTGTGTGTGTGTGTGTGTGTGTGTGTGTGTGTGTGTGTGTGTGTGTGTGCGTGCGTGTGTGTGTGTGCGTCCTAACTGCAATGGCATGTATGCTGTGAGAAAAGTCAACACCATGTTTAAAGTCTGTTTGCCGCTGCTCCGTTATCCCTTTCTCTGATCTACTGACTGTATATCTCAAGGGGTCGCTGGTCGTGTGAGTAAATGCCAAGCTCACGTCCGTATGCCCTTTAACAATCCCCTTGTGAGGATTGTGACACACAAGGGGGATTTCTTAAACTTGTAATCCCACTTACTCAATATAAATATAAAACTATAAAAATCCCAAAAAATGTTTAAAAACAAAACGTCAGGCTATTTGATTTAATCCTTAATGAGGTTGTATTCTGCTCATTTTCAGGTTTATATTTGTATTTTGCTTTAATGTAAAAAAATATCTTGTTTTTTTCTCATACTGCCTGTGCTACAGCACCTCTTTTCACCCTCTGTCTGAAACCAGAGCCAAGTCTGCTCTGATTGGTTAGCTGGGCGGCTCTGTTGTGATTGGTCAACCACTTAGAGATGTCCCGCCCCCTTAGAAAGAGAAAACACCCAAAAGCATAATTGGGCCTCTTTTTGCAACACAAACTCATTGACCAGTTCAATGGCTACCATCTAACATCAACATCCAGTCATATTCATGCAAGTGTAAGCCATTAGAGTGGGCTGCAAAGCCATAATAACCTTATACTCACTATTGTCTCTCTTTAATACAGCTACAGCTTCATCCATAAGCCCAACCTCCTCTGTATATTGTATTTTCATAATGTTGTCTTTAATAATATGTATTGTTCATGTATGTGTTTGTTTGGGGGATTAGTTCTCCCAGCACAATCATTGCTGCTGCCCAGATTATTTGCTTCTTATGTAACAGGCTTTTCCACTTGATCTGGCTGTACAGTAAAAAAATGTTCCATAAATGAAGAAAACTGAAGATAAAAGAGACAAAAAAGCACACGCCCAGAGAACGCTGTGGAATGAGAGAAATCTAGGACAAGACTTTTTATAAGTATCTATACAGTTCGCATTTTGCATCCTAATATTAACGCAAGCTTGTGCTCTAAAATTAAAAAACATATATTAATTATGAATGGGTGTTAAATGTTTGCCCTAAACAGTAAATGGTGTTATTTTTCCTATCATTAATAAGTGCAATTCTTTTGCTAGATTTACATTTTATTTAGGGAAAATTCACCATGAAACCATAAGGCTGCTTATCATTTTGCATAAATTAAAGGATAGGCACTAATGCGTGAAATGCATACAATTAAAATGAGTTCTTTGTGTCTGAAATATGGAATAAATATGTTTTTATTTGCTGAAATATTTGTCAGACGTTATATATAAAGCATGTTGTACAGTACACCATGTCCTACTTTCTTCCTCTCTTCTCGTTTATTTGTTCTCTGCTCCTACATAAAACATGTGTGACATTAAAAATAAGATCAGAAATATGATTTCACCCACACATGGTGCTGTGTAGGTGAGCAAACACCTGTTTAACATTCCTGTCAAGACTTGTCTCTTTGTGCCGCGGCGGTGCTGGCCTTGATCAGGCTGCTATTCATATGACTACTACTCTAATGTATCAGTCCTACTCTTCAGCTGTGCCAGGGACTCACCCATTATCACTCTCAACTTAAAGCGATTGTGGTGTCTGTTCACTTCTCTGTAGCATTAAAGTATGTCAAAGATTACAGGAGGCATGGTGTCAAAAATGTGCAGGTACACATAAAGAAAGCACCCTTAAAATGTATTGTCTCCTCTTCTGCGTGACACACAGACACACACACACACACACACACACACACACACACACACACACACACACACACACACACACACACACACACACACACACACACACGCACGCACGCACACACGCACACACGCACGCACGCACACACACACACACACACACACACTAGTGTAAGTACCTTGTCACCCCCTACATAGGCCTCTGTGTGTGTCATGTTATTTGTGTGAGAGCATTTGGCACCAGCAGGTGAGGAGGGGTGAGTCAGTTTGGATGATAAATGGCAGCGCAGAGAGG
The DNA here is from genome assembly GCF_000735185.1 of Notothenia coriiceps. Taxonomy (NCBI): domain Eukaryota; kingdom Metazoa; phylum Chordata; class Actinopteri; order Perciformes; family Nototheniidae; genus Notothenia; species Notothenia coriiceps. The sequence continues at coordinate 132 of NW_011349006.1, read as the reverse complement.
ATGTACTGTACCTGTCCCTGCCTAAAAAAACCTTGTACACATGCGATAAAAACACACACACACACACACACACACACACACACACACACACACACACACACACACACACACACACACACACACACACACACA
>NW_011349005.1:0-5042 GCF_000735185.1 Notothenia coriiceps | reverse complement strand
TCTCCGCATGAGACACAGGAAGTATCTAAGTACATTTACTCAAGTACTGTACTTAAAGGTAGGGTAGGTAAGAATGGAGAAACCAGCTGGAGTGCGCTAGAATTTGAAAATACGCAGCCGAAAAAAATCTGCCCCTTCCTTCAGACTTCCTCACAGAGCCCCTCCTCCAACACACACGAACGCACACATGACCAATGAGGGCATGAGATAAGTTTGTGCACAGATGGAAGGCTGACAGGCAGGTAGGCCATCCAGTTACTTTAGCCGGGCCGGCTCAGATGATTGGTCGTGCTTTTTACAGCGCCACGGCTTCCACAGATGACATTTCTTTTTGTATTTGTTGTCAAAGCACTTCAGATATTCATTGCTATCGGGACGTTAAGAGCATTCCATGGAATATAACAAAAAGTGTTTTTGAAGTGAATTACCTACCCCACCTTTAAGTACTGTACTTAAGTACAGTACTCATCTCTGTTCGCCTCGCTGTTGGCGCTGAACGTCAGGGAGCCGAGACTATATAAAAAAAATAATGGAGTAACGCACCGAGTAGTAACGGTAACTGAGTTACTGAATTTAAAAAATAACGCGTTAGAGTACTAGTTACTGCAACGCGTTAGTCCCAACACTGCTAATTAATAGCTATTCAGGTATAACTTCCTGAATGGCTTGTGATCGGTTTGTTCATTTCCATAAGAACAAACGATCTAATCAATGTTTCCCTTTTGCTCCAAACTAAAGCAAACCAACTCTTAGATGTTATCATAACATTGATTCAATATAAATACTTGTCTCACCTCAAGCCATCAACAGAGCAGACATCCAGGACACAGACATGGAGGCCATCATGGACACCATCGTGGACAGTCTCTTTTGTTTCTTCGTCACTCTGGGTGAGTTGGAAAGGAATTGCTAACCATCTTAAAACATTGTTTGATTATTTATTTAAGGCTGTTTTTAATCCTGATTGAAGCAGTTTTTTTTATTAATGTAATCTTTCACTGCAAAAAAAATGCAGTGTGGTTTTGATTCTGTCCACCAGATGGCAGTGTTCACTTTAATCTCCAACATTTTCCTTCTGTCTCTAATTAACAATCTTTTTTTAAGTTCTTAAACTCTTAGATGCTACAACACTCAGAGTCCTTGAAGTTGTTTTTAATATTTCCATATTATGTTTAGCAAATACTATAAATAGAATGAGAAGTAAAAATACCACAAAATGTGTTCTGATTATACGAAAGTCTTGAAATCTGGTACATTAATTATTTGGGAAATGGTACAACTTTGAAGTTTCACAAGAAAATATATTTTGAGAAGAACAACTAGCCACGGTTTGACCCATTTTGTACATTTCTTCAGATTTATCTTGATTTCAGTTGGAAGACAAAATGGTTTAAGTGTGTTTTGTTGTTGTTTTTGTTCAGGTGCAGTACCGATCATTCGCTGTCCCCGTGGTAACGCAGCGGAGATGGTTGCCGTGGTGAGTTGACGTTCAATGACAAATCATCAACTATTTCATTCAGTTTTTATTTTATTTCTCTCTTTGAAGTAAACTAGTGTGATATGATGCAGCACACATATATTAATTGTGTGTGTGTGTGTGTGTGTGTGTGTGTGTGTGTGTGTGTGTGTGTGTGTGTGTGTGTGTGTGTTGTAGAAGTTGGATAAGAAGCTCAGAGAGAACCTGCGGGACGCCAGAAACAGTCTCTTCACGGGAGACAACATGGCCGCCGGACAGTTTAGGTAAACAATCTGTTAAAACAAATGATAAAACTGAGATCATGGGAAACTCAACTTCCCAGAATGCAGTGCTGTATGAGTTCAGAGGTGGGCTATGTGTTTCATGACTCTTTTTTTATCTTCTCCAGTTTCCAGAGGCCTCTGTTCGTTCTGGCGGATCGTAACGTGGACATGGCCACGCCCCTCCACCACACCTGGACCTATCAGGCGCTGATCCACGACGTCCTGGTGAGCTGTCAATCATCTCTCTCATATTGTATTGATCCATTAGAAAACATGAATACAAACACCTACATTTTAGTCAGATTTTCAATGTCTAACTTCCTGTCTGTGTCACCCAGTTCAGCAGAGTGGCTCATTGGTGTGTTTTTAATAGTTTTTGGACATTGATGGAGCTCTTTGGCACAGAGGAAGAAGATAATGAGGCTTTGATACACACACCATACTGTGGGTTTTGGTCTGGACATATGTGTGTAGGAAAGAATATTTCAAAATTGACCTTCAACCCTTAAAATTAAACATGAAGCTGCAACATCTGTTTGAGGTTTGATGGGAGAACTGTCCCTTACTTACTGTGCCCAGCAGAGTAACATTTAGCAAGTGCAGTGTGAAAGCATCTTAACAAGTCCTTACATTCATATTCATCTGCTGGAATAATTGTCGTTCAAAAGGAACAACATATAAACGTAAACATATGAATGCTTTGTTATGGTTTGTTAAGGAATATCCATTGAACAATGTGCTCCTGAAGACACCTACTTTAGCAGGAACCACTGCAGAGGGGCTTTGAGCACTTTGCCATGTGTTTACATCTGTGGACAGATTTTCATTCATTTCAACCGTGCAACATCACACACCTATACAGATGTGCATTTGGAATTACTAGGGATGTAACGATACCAAAAACTCACGGTACGATAATATCGCGATAAAAAGTCCACGGTACGATATTTATAGCGATATTGAAAAATAAAGAAAAACATTTTAAATTTATTTTTAGTAAAAAATTATATGTAATTTTTTTTATTTTATTTTTTTTACTTGAATTTGTTTTCTTTATTAAATAATACATCTGATTTGTACAGCATTTTAGTCGGATAGTAGTATTTTAAAATGTCAACAATATAATAATCAGACCCTGCAATAGAATAAATTTAGTTTCACTTTAGTTTTTCAAGTAACTCAACTCTAACTCACTCACTCAGCATCATCAAGGTTATCTTTTAGGAATATGAGCATGTCCACATTTCCAGGTAGAAGCTGGGATGTTTGGGCGTTTACAGTATCCCCTCTTGCTTGGTACTGATGTTGCTGGGACAGAGAGATATGCTTTGGCCATGGGTGACAGCAGTGGGTCAAACTGTGCATTGTCTCTCCACCACTTCAAAAACAATACAGTTGTTGCCAAGAAGGTGAGGCTTATTGACAGGGCGAGATATAAATATACTGTTGGTACTTGTCAATGTCTCTAGGTATGTACATGTAGCCCTGTAAATACCATGTCCTTTTGTGTTCTGTTGTTTTATGTTGTAACCTACTTGCTGCCATGTTGGACAGGTCTCCCTTGAAAAAGAGATCGATGATTTCAATGGGACCATCTCGTTGAATAAAGGTTTAAAAAAAAAAAAATTAATAAAAAAATATCGCGATATTCGATATATCGCTACATCCCTAGGAATTAAAATGAAAGCCCTCTAATTCACAGTCCTGGCTCAATCTGGAATCAAGGTCCTCTACAGGTGTTAACATGGGATTAAATTAAGGCAGAGGTTGAAGATAGGTGTGGTCCAAACAAAGGAGCTGCAATTTGGGGGCGGAAAGTTAGATAAATGGCTAATCTCTAATAGTGGAAAAGCTGGTTTCCCTAAAACGACTGCCCACTGTTTACTTCAATACTTATATTTACATTTTTTTATAATGATGCTATTTGATTTTTTTAAAGAGGCTGTATTGTGCTTTTTCTGGTTTCCCTTCCCTGTAGTGTGTTCTATAGGTTTTAGTGGTCGGCAAAGGCTACAAGGCTCGTGTTCCCTCCAGAGGGAGTTATATGGCCCTCTAACGTGTGGTTTATTCATTTCTATTTTCGATATGCAAGTCTACTATTTTCACTTTGACCTTTTATCTGCACTCTACCTTCTCGTTGCTGTAAATATCCGCGCTTTGGGACCTAAAAAGTATTTCTGATTTCTGAACCGAGCCAAAGCAGGAGTTGTTGCTAACAGGACTAACCCTCGGCGTTACAAAATGTCTTGTTTAAGGAATTATTTAAAAACAACCGCCAGCATCGTGATTTAAAATCAGAGTGTTGCCGCACCAGAGCCAAGAAACACGTCTAGCGTTTGTTTTTGGAAACAGGTGACACGACGTTGCTCCATCTTAAGACTCTCTTTTCATTTCTTACATCTGGTCCAGGATCCAGACTGTGATCTAGTTTCTGCTGTGGCTCCAACTTTGACGGCGTGTCCAGATGGCGTAACTCTCTGGTCTCTAAAACCAGCCACCCAGCAGGAGACCCCAAAACTAAATCCCCTCTCATCCCTCGACTGTTCCCATCACAATTCCCTGAGATATTATGATCTGCTGCTGAGGATCCGTTCCCCGCGGCCTCCGAGCTGATGTCTTTGGTTTTTGGATTTCTTCCCAGATATCTTTTACACATCAGGGCTTCATGTGCTGGCCCTGGATCAGATTTCATATTCATTAAGTGTCCCAGAATCACTTGTAGGATTTTAAGTTAAAGGTCCCATGTCATGGCCATTTCCACTGATCATAATTCCATTGTTGAGGTCTACTAGAATAGATTTATATTGTGCAATGTTCCAAACTCACATTGGTTTCTCAAACAGCATCTCTGTAAACTACGTGTATTCACTGAATTTCACTCTCTGCCTTTAACGGCTCGTTGTAGCTCCAATAGCTCCAGCCCCCCCCCTCCCTGTGAGCACAGTGTGCTCTGATTGGTCGGGACGTTGTGAATCGCGCTGAGCTCCGTGGAGGTGTGGTTTCCTTGTTTAGCGACAGCGAAACACAGCCAAACTCACCCTGAGCACACACAAAGTCACAGCCGAAGTAAAAACAATAAGTGTGGCTTGATATTGAGTAAGAAAAAGGTTGATAAACGCTGTGAGAATGGGTCTGCAGAGAGAATTTCGCCGCGATCCCAACTGTCTGTTATCAGCCTGCAGCCAGGGAGGAGAGATCAGCAGAGCTGCCTGCACTGAGTGTGTGTGTGAGGAAGTCTGTGGATTGGTCAATTTGGACCAATCAGCGGGGGCTTAACGTAACGGCTCCACGGATTGGTCCAT
>NW_011349004.1:10257-17957 GCF_000735185.1 Notothenia coriiceps | reverse complement strand
ATTAGGGTCATGCAGAGTGAGATGAGATCGCTGTCCCTTTAAGAGATAGAAAGAGGGGTGTGGCTTGTGGATGGTAGAGCGACAGTTAGAGAACCTATGGAGCGAACGTGTGTATGTTTCTGGTAGAGTGAAACGAGGAAGCAGAAAAACAGAGGTCTTTGATGTATTTTGTGAAAACAGAAGAACAGCTAAATAAATGCAACGGCCTCCCAAGAAGAGCTCGCCTCTCTCCAGTCATTTAAGCTAAAGTGGGTTATTGAACCTGAAGCTTGTTGCTTCTGCCCTCCTCGACTACGGTCTGGGAGCCGACAGGAAAGTTCAACACACAGATGGCCAGTCCGCCCCTTTGTAGCATATTATTTGGATGAAAGATGAGCAGATCGCCACTGGGCTTTCAACTAAATACACAGCCACGCAAAAACTGCGGCATTTGTACAGCTCCTTATGGGTACTGCAATTAGCGAAGTGCTTTCCTCCGTGGTGAAACGATCAGCACCGCACCACTGAGGAAAGCGGCAGAAAGTCACCTGGAGATAAAGAGAGCGGAGCTGCGTTGCGTGCATGGCTTCCTTCTGCAGGTAAAGGGGAGACGCGCTCTGGCGGCGGTCTCGTTCAGGATCCGAAAATACAATTTAAATATTTTGCACACTTATTCCACTTATTCCTAGTGTGCCACTGGTTACGGTGCCGCGTGCCAATGCTGGCACGCGTGCCAGGGGTTGCCGACCCCTGGTCTAAAAGCATACTTTTCCACTCCATGTGGGAGTGCAAAGAGATTGCAACTTTCTGGTGCGAGATCTCACAAATAATTCACAAAATGCTAGATGTACCTCTTGATCCTAAATGGTTTATTTTGGGACTTTACCCCTCCACCCCAGTCATAACAAAGAATACAAATAATCTCATAAACATGTGTTTACTCCAAGCAAAACGCTCGATTGCCTTGTCATGGAAGCACACTCAGAGGCCACAGGTGAGCCAATGGCTGAGGGAAATTAGTAATTGCTGTTCTATGGAGAAGATAACGTATATTCTGAAAAGGAAAAATGAAACCTTTGATAAGGTTTGGGGCCCCTTTACTCAACTGTTCTTAGAAATAACAATGGGAATCCATGAGGGCGATCTGGTTGAATGGAAAAGTAAAGGCGGAGGCGTGTGGTGTAGTGGGTTGTGCGTTGGTGTTTCGGATCAGGGGGTCACAGGTTCAAACCCCACTGCACTCAGCATATCGTTGTGTCCCTGGGCAAGATACTAAACTCCAAATTGCCCCTGTGGGGATTGCCCACAGAATTGAGTATGTAAGTCGCTTTGGATAAAGCGTCTTACAAGTGACCTGTAAAGTACTGCTGTGACTATGTACACTTTTTAGGATAATGTTGCTACTGCCCAATTGTTTTTGTTTTTATGTTTTATTTCATTTCATCATGTCTTTTATTTTTATTATATATTTCTATTTTATTTTATTTTTGTAAGGATGGCCTGTCTTGTCTTTGCCTATGTTTTTCAAAATTATTTGTTTTATTTGTATTTGTTGTTGTTGTTGTAAGTATATCTTGTTGTTTGAAAGAATGAAAATTAATAAACATATCGTTTGAAAAAAAAAAAAGGCGTAAAGGTCAGATATTGAAACAAACCCGGAAAAGGTGACTTCGTTTTTAGGCAGTCTGGGAAATGAAGTTCTAGCACGTCCTTGCAGCGTTTTGCAATAGGACCAATTCCAACTACATTTCCCATGGCTCTTTGCGCTGCTAGGGTTACAATCAATCTGCTCTCCACTCGGTCTCCTTATTCCATGGTGGCGAGAAATGTGATCCTTGAACGAGTCATAGCTCAGGCACATTTGCATGGCCCTCAGGAGGATTAAGGGTACAGTTTGGTGTTGACTTTAACACGTAAGTGTAGACTTTTCTATGTCCTCTACTTTAGCATGTTATACTTATATAGTGACAACTTGTGTTCCTCCCGTGATGGTTAGCAGTGCAGCTAGCTACCTGCTAACTAGCTAACGTTGGGCGTCAGGAGCCAAAGTTGGCATCTGTTTAGAGTCTGGCCTCAACAGGGCCGCATGCTAGTCCGTGTCTACAGAAGAAACCCTGTCTGCATTAGTTATAAAAGACTCTCTACATCGCCTCCCGCTAAAAAGGGCCCTGGCAATCTAGGAAGTAAAACGTGCCTCCTCCTGTCCTCCAGACAACACTGGCCAATGTCAACCAGCCTAAGATAGCTCTCTCTGTAAAGCTAACATTCATTTAGGAAGGGACATCCGGTCGGAACTTCGAAAATTGTCCCGGACAAATTCCTACTGCCTTTTCCCCCTAATGTCTATTTCAGTACTTTTATTGTGAAGATATATCTAAGCACTTCCGGTCATATTGTGAGAAACTTTTCCTAGCTCGAAGTTTGGCTAATGTTAGCGGCTTCTAGTTGTAAGCAGAAGTTTAGTTGCGTAGTAAACCTTACCTTGTATAGTAACAGACTGGGTAGGCCAGTGCTTACATTTAAGCAGTATTTGAGTTAGTGCTAGGTCTGTTTGATCAACATTCTGGGTCTTTGTGCCTGAAACTCAGCAAATCGTTTATTTGCTTCAGGTGCTGCATTTGTGGTTGTGCAATCCTAACACAGGTATGTTCTGGAACTCTAATCCTCCATTAAACCCGTGTAATCACTTAAAGCAACGACATGACGTCATAGAATAGCAGGAAGAAATGTAGGGCATGGCTGGTTCTTGTCTAAATATTACAGTTGTGTTGGTTGTTACAGGGCTATTTGTCATAATATATATTCAGCCAAAAGCCAACTTTACTATGGAATATAAACTAATGCAAAGTATAAAGCCAGTCCATGAGGTCACACAATGTCCAGTGTCCACATAATATACAAATGTATTTTAAGGCTGATGATGACAATGATGTGCATATTCTAGCACAAATCAAAAATGGATCTCCTTGAGGTTATCCATGAAGGGAAGATCACTGTTAGGAGTTAAATAAAAACAAAATGGTGCATTTCAATTCCATTTATTGCAGCCACATTAATGTACAATTTCGGGACAAAAACTGAAAAATAGTTATGAGTATGTCATACTCATCATGGTCTTGTTTCACTTTAATCAGAGTGAATAAGGAAGGCTAGTAGAGCTTAAACAATTAGTCTGTTAGCAGAAAGTCCATGTTGACCAAATCAATTTTAACATGTTACCTTAGCTTCATTGAATTTTTGATGGACATTTTCTATTGTTCCTCCATTTTACAAACTAAATGAGAAACTGATTACTCAATCCAATAATTGGGAGAATTGTTTGTTGCCGCACTAAACAAGAATTTAATCATTGAAATATGTCACTGCCTAGAAGTGGAGTTAACCGTTTGCTTTTGGTCTCATCCTATAGTCTGTTGTCACATCCCAGCAGCAGAGAGGACAGCATGATAATGCAGCGCCTTCTCGCTCGTGGTACACTGCGTTGGTTGGCAGCATCACGCCACTTCCTGCTTGGCGGCCCCGCGCATCAGACACCAGCAGCACCTTGTTGCTGTGTCCTCCGCCTGTCACTGCCCCCCCCCACAGGCCGCTGCTGGCTGTCCACCTCAGCCACCAGCCATGCAGCACATCAGCCCAAACACCAAGAGGAGCCCCAGGCCAGCTCCACCCCTCAGACACAGGAAGCTGCTCCTGAGGCTGTGGACCTGGACCCCCTGCAGGACAAGTCCATTGGTCTGGTGCAGAGGTTTAAGAAGACTTTCAAACAGTACGGGAAGGTGATGATCCCTGTGCATCTCCTCACCTCCTCCGTCTGGTTTGGAACCTTCTATTACGCTGCTATGAAGTGAGTCATGTGGGGTTCTCAGTTTGTTGAAATTATTTGAATTCAACTTTTGTAAATTCTAGAATGTATTTATCTGCAAAATTAACAAATCATGGTATAAATGTCATACTGATTTAACAAAGCACAGTTTTTTGACAGCTAATGAAAATGTTTCCCTGTGTTTCGCCTCCCCTCAGAGGTGTGAATGTAGTGCCCTTCCTGGAGATTATCGGTCTACCAGAGACAATAGTTTGCCTTTTAAGAGACTCTACAAGTGGATATGCTCTGACTGCATATGCCATGTACAAGGTAATTTATCCTGGCATCCTCTGGGTTTGTATTGAAATGAATTTTAAACATCTGTACTTATTGATCAGCATTAAAACACTGTGTTAAGGTGAACAAGCAAACACATTTCCTGACCTTCCAGCTTGTATTAGCATATGTCTCATTTCCTCAGTCAGTGAGATTGTAAAAAGAATATACATTATATCCAGCAAGTGATTTTTTTTATTTGTCTTTATTCTTCACAGATTGCAACCCCTGCTAGATATACAATGACTCTTGGTGGCACGTCACTATCTGTTCAGTATCTCCGCAAGCATGGCTATTTAACCACACCACCGCCAGTTAAAGACTACATCCAGGACAAAATGGAGGAGACAAAGGACAAACTGTCGGAAAAAATGGAGGAGACAAAAGAGAGATTTTCTGAGAAAATGGAGGAAACAAAAGAGCGTTTCTCTGAGAAAATGGAAGAGACCAAGGACAAGTTTTCTGAGAAACTGCAGGAAACCAAAGACAGAGTTTCGGACAGAAAAACGTTTTTTAGAAAGAAAAACGATTAGTGTTTCCCATATACAGATTGCACCTTTTTAAATATATTATCAATTTTTGATTTCAACAGTAATCAGTGAGTTTAGGGCAAGTAACAGAAGGCATTAATGACTGCTCGGAGAGAGGAGAGAGACTTGTACTATCCTGTCCTTACATTTCGCCTCACACATCTCAGTTATCAGCTGGTGTCTCTTCAGATGTCCTATTCAGTCCCTAGCAATCCAGACTCTGGGCCCTGAGTCTGGAATGCAGACTCCCTGCAGAGCTACATTCTGGATCAGTCCTCTCAGAATGGATTCGCTCAGGTGATCTGCAATGTAAAACAAAGATAAGCTAAGTTCTCTTTAAATAAATTCAGGAAGACAAAAAGAGCTCTGTGCTTACATTGAACAAAAATAACAGTCTTGTCAGTGTAAACAGAATTCAAAATGAAAGATCATTGCTAATAGCTCTGTTTGGAAAATACAAATAATGCAGGCTCATGATTACTTGTGTGTACTAGTTCATCAAAGCCTTCCTGGTGTCTTTTTCTAATGTAATTAGAAAGAAATTACGTTTTTCTAATGTATTTTTATCCCATAGTCCTAGCTAATATATTATATAATTTAGGTGTCTGTCACTTCAAGTGTCGACTGAAAGTTGTGTATGAACTGAGAGCCGCTCCTCCAAAAGAAAAGGTCACGGCACATGTCATATCTGTCATACATGTCCACATGCAGTGGGAACAGCAGCACACTGTAAGACGTGGGCAGAGGTGTTGTCCGTGTGCCATGAGATGTCTTGGGTACGTCTGTATTAATGCATACATGTTCTTGTCAGCAGTTCAAACTAAAGTCTGGTTAAAATCACAACTGAATAAAGTGAAATGAAAATCATCAAAGTTTGTACGTTGCAATTTCTAGGTTGTGTGTCTTAGCAACTAGCACAATTAAAACTTCTTCTCTGCCAAGAAATGTGGCAACTGTTTGGTTCAGTGTGGCTACCTCACAGTGCTCCCTTTTAGTTTCGCATCCCCGGGCTTTTCTTTTGGCTCTTCCGTCAGTCGTCAAGTGTATTTTCCATCTGTAGCAGGGGGCCGTTGAACAAATCCGCCCAGCAGCAAACAGCTGACAGTTAGCTATTAGCTGGTGCACACAGTGGAGCATTTAGCAGCTAAAGACCAAGTCATTTTACTGGAGACTTTGAGACCAGAACTAAAGAGAGTGGATGTTCCACTGTGACATAATGCAGTATGACATGTGTTTTTTTGTTGTTTAAATGCTACCTCTTGAGTGCTCAAAACAACTGACTGCAGCTTGGCACTACTAACAACCACTGAAATGCGTAGTGCATGGACCGAGAAAGACAAACAAATCAACGTAACTGTAATATTACAGATCAACAACACAGATATACGATTCTCATTTATTCATTTAATTTATATAATTAAATCAATTTTTTGCTTGTTTTTTCTGAGTGTTCCAGGGTATTCTCTGAATACCATAAAGGCTACTCATTTCTCTAACTCCCCTCCTCGACTCCTATCCTCGTGTCTTAGTCACGCCCACAGGAGATGCGAGCGGAGGAATCGAGGAGAGAGGAGTGGAAGCAGCAGGCGGTTAGAGAAATGAGAACTCCTCTCTGAGCGGTCATTTTAAAGAGACGTCCATTAATGATGACAGGAGGCACAGCAGCACTCCGGCCGTTTCTCGGGGTGTTTCTCAATCTCGAGTAAAGCTGCTCCAGAGCCACTGGGTGTTTCTCAATCTCGAGTACGCTTGCTTGCTTGCCACAGATTTGGGGAAATTTGTTTGCGCAAAGCATTGTGGGGATTTTAAGACCACGGAGTCTACACATGTGCAGCCTCAAAATTTCTCCAAACGAAGTAAGCCGGGCTTGGTAGAATTGGAACAGTCCTTCGGCGGCACTCGATGACGTAGTATGCTTGAAATAGTGGTTCTGGAGCACAATGCTTTGCACACGGACCAATTTCCCCAAATCTGTGGCGGAAAATGTATGGCGGGGCCTCTCATATGACGCACACTTGCTCGCCTGTTCAACTCTTCGTTTTCCGAATGCCAGGAAGTATTCTTGCCTCGCTTCTGAAGCAAGACGCTCGGAAGACATGTGCTACCAAGCAAGCGTACTCGACATTGAGAAACACCCTCAATGTCGAGTAAACCTGCTGCAGAGCCACTGGGTGTTTCTCAATGTATTCAGGTTATACCACTCACGGTCCAGGCCCATAGAGCAAAGCGCTCTGGGTGTGGGTGAAAAATCGTCCCCCCCGCCTGAGACAGTATGTCCCTGCGTAGCGGGAGCTGCCACGGCTGCCCGCACAGCAGCTGATATATCTCTGCCAGCCAGTACATTGCAGGCCAGTGTGGGGCTATTAGGATCAGTGTGTGGCGTTGTTCTCTCACTCTGGCCAGAGTTGGGGGTATCAGAGCCAGGGGTGGGAACGCGTACAGAAGGACCGGGGGCCAAACGTGCGCGAGCGCGTCCACGCCTAACGGTGCGTTCAAATCGCGCATTGAAAAGAACAGCTGACATTGAGCGTTTTCTTTTGATGCGAACAGATCCACCGCGGCCCGGCCGTAACGCACCCACAGCTGACTCACAATTATTGGATGTAGAGTCCAGTCTGCATATAGTGGTGCACCTCTGGACAGCAGATCTGCCCCGAGGTTCATCACTCCTGGTACGTGCGTCGCTCTCAGAGAGAGGAGACGTCCGCAGCTCCATAAGATCAGTTTGCGTGCCAGCATGTGTAACTGGAGAGAACGCAAACCCCCTTGGCGGTTTATATACGATATTGTGGTCGTGTTGTCTGTCCTCACGAGGACATGATGTCCTCTGAGAAAAGGCAGAAAGCGTTTCAGGGTGAGGAACACCGCTAAAAGCTCCAGATAATTTATGTGTGACCGTTGGAGGTCTCTGCTCCAGAGACCCCTCACAGGTCGACCTTCGTATATACCCCCCCAGCCCGTCAGACATGCGTCTGTGGTGACCACCTTCCGCGATAGGACAGCACCCATAGGCACGCCCCGTACTAGAAAAGTCGGGTGCAGCCAGTGGCGCA
>NW_011349004.1:0-3843 GCF_000735185.1 Notothenia coriiceps | reverse complement strand
TTAGTGTTCATGACTTCATGTTTATGGCATCTTAATTGTTAATCTTAATGCACACACATTTTCCGTGCTTTCCAATAGTTTAAATAGTTTTATTCCACTGTTAAATAACCTGTTCAATACAAACATGTCACTTGTACAAATTAAATAACATTTCTGTGAAGTAATATTTGTTTAGTGAGCTTATTAGAGGATGTTGCCTGAAAGATTGCAAAATGTCAATGAAGATGTCAGACTTAGTATATTTGTACAATACATGGAATTTGTGTGTGTGTGTGTTCCAAGTGAATCTGTGCCCCCCTGGTGGCAAGTACATACATTAGGTGGCCCCCACCACCATCCAAGTTGCCCATCCCTGATCTAGAAAATTCGAATGGCTCTTATCATGGCGGCCACTGAGGTACTTCCGGGTCATTTCACTCCGTTAGGAATGTTCCTAAGCAAAACTGACAATTCGACCGCAGCCTCGTTATAAGTGGTGCATGCGCAGTCCGTATACCTCTTCAATGCAACAGGTAGGAGCAGGTCTTCAATGCAACAGATGGGAGCAGCTCTTCAATACAACAGATAGGAGCAGCTCTTCAATACAACAGGTAGGAGCAGCTCTTCAATGCAACAGATAGGAGCAGCTCGGGCGCACCAAACTGAGCCCAAAGCAGCTGTTGACACCAACAACAACTAGGGGGCAGCAGGAGCGCCAGAGTGAGTGATTGACGTTTGAATGAGAGAGTTAGACGGAGACGGAGTGTAAACAAAACTAGATAGTGAATATGGAGAAGGATGTTTAATCACTTAAAGAAACACCCATTTAGAGGAGGACACTGGAGGGAAAGCTCAGAGTAAAAGAGCTCGGACCTGATCAGCCTGACATAGGCAGGAGTTAAGGACAAAGGAAGTCAGTATATGTGCTCTTTTTCAAGGACCTGGTTTAGCAAGAAGACTCAGCTAACTACCTGTAGCAACACCAGGGCTATATTTAGCTTCCCCTGCCTCCCTTTTCAAACGTCAGGATCAGACCAGTCTATTGACCAGACCCAGCATGGATCCAGACAGATGTGAGTGACTTAAAGCACATATCAGAAAAAACTAAAAGGCATGAACAAACTAGAGTCCACATGGATGATGCTATGCGACTAGCCATGTTTAGGAAAGTAAACACAGCTGTCCAATGAGGGTACAGGATAGGGATCAGTGAGTTTGAGTTTGTGTATAAGTTTGCTTACATTCTGGTAGAGCCCCCCCTGGAGAAAAATGCACCAGCCACCACTGCTTTACACTGCAAACCTATTCGCTCAGTGAAAGGAACATCATCGCCGTGGACAAGTGAATGTGTGAACACGGCAGTTATATCTCAGTAACATGGAAATACTCTAATCCACTCACGATGACTCACTTTAGTGATCGTCTGACTTTTCATCCAGCTCCATCCTCACATTATGGACAATCCCCTGCAAAGCTAACATCAGCTCTGATGTGTGATGAGCAGCAGGCTCACCTTAGTGGGTGAATTCGTAGAAACATAACCGCTAAAAAACAGACCGTTATTCTTCTGTACATCTGGGTATTTATGCTCTTGTGCTCAGCTCTTTATAACTATTTTTTCCATAAGTCATATCATAAACATTGCCAAGTGTTTAGAGTGAACGCAAAGAGGACAGATATAATATGTTTGGATTACACGTTACCAGCAGCCGATACGGCAGCAGTACGACTCAGTATAAAGGACATTAGGCCATGTACCACCTGAGGCTGAGTTCACATCCCAGCAGCAGGAGGACGATAAAGAGTGGCAATGACTGCAGTAATCACATTACACAAACTCATTATCTATAAGGCTAGGGGTTGGGGGGGGGGGGAGAGAAGGAGAACACCAGAGTAATCACTTTTAAAGTTTATTCATTACGCTGCAGTTTGACTACAGCATAAGTACAAGCATAAAATCTTTGACTACAACAGCACTTAGAGCAACATTTTTTGATTTTTTTTCTTCTTTTCTGTAAAAGTATTGCAATAACAGACCTTAGGCCTAAAACCTATTACATCACAATTGCTTAAATAAAAAGAGGCAAAAATACACAACAATTTTAACCTCTATGTTTGGATATATATACACTGTATGGTTTCTGAATACAGTCATATACTGTATATATATATCTTGATTTGAGCACAGAGGGGAGGGGGGCGAACAAGAAGGATTCATTTTGTAAATAAAGCAAACGGATGTTACAAAACCCATGATGGAAGCAGTCCTATGGTAACTGTCGAGACAGACAATACCAAACTGTTGAGACGTTTATGATAGTTATTATTTCAATCTGGAACAATAAAAACAGCTACTTGTTGTCAGCAGTTGCGTACAAACTTCTGATAAGTGGAAAGAGGGAGCACGCTGCAGATCCAGTCAGTCTGAGCCCCAGTTAGTTCTTCAAGCTAGTGCAGGAAATGAAAAAAGTGTTTAAGAGGAGAGCCGAGCGGGGCTCCAGCCGAAGGTACAATAGAGACTTTTGCAAACTACACACTGCCACTGATGTTTGAGGAGAGGATGCTATGTACATCGTCTACATAAGAATGGACATGCTCTGCGGCTATTGTACAGTGGAGTTATTTTCAGTACTAACTGTAAATAAATGACTACAGATTAAACATGACTTTTGTTACAATATACTGTGCCACATTGTAATGTAGAAAATAAAAAAAATTATAATAAAGAGAGAAAAGATAAATAACGGCATTTCCACTCGTTTAACACTGGTGCAACATTCCCAGTCTTGACTGAAAAAGGAATGTTCCACTCCTCCTGCTCACCGTCTGAAATCAGGGCCTGTAACGGAGCTGAAATGCTTGAACCGGAGCCACAGTGTGCTCCACAGATTTATACTTTGGCAGATATACAAAATGACAGCCGAAGTGAACTAAAGAGTAGTTAAGATCTATCAGTATTCTTCCATATCTAGAAGTGCTGACTGCTCTCATGTGTATTGGTCATGTGATCCTAAACTAGACATCCTCAGTTCTTTGTTCATCAATTTACAAATCGAGTAGAAATTCAACCGGAGCCTGGCTAAAGTTGTGGCATGAACAGCAGCTGATGAGAGTCTCTGTAAGGCCTGTGGAACCAGCTGCTGGTGAAGTGAAGCACCGGCTGGTCCGCATGCTGGCAAGACATGAGAGCTTGTTCTTAGAGGAGCAATCCAATAAACAAGTGAACAATATCCTATCTCAACTATTCCTTATACAGAGGTTATCTCATCCTTTTCATAACAGACTACTATTTATAGCAACATATTATAAGTAGTCATTTGTATTTGTGTTGCAACCATATTGTAAGCATATTTGCAAACCATGTTTTCTCATAAAAAAAGACAAAGCACGTTTTTAACTGTAGGCATTTACAAATGTGATGCTGCCTTCTTAAAATTCTTATATTGTCTATACATTATATTACATTATTCACAACATTTTTGTGGTTTCTACCCATTGGGTAGGATATGTGCATAATATATTCAAGTTATATACAGCACCTTACAAACAAACAAAGAAAGACAGACTACTGAAAAAAGCACCGTTGGAAGTGAGGCACAACGAAGGTGGGAGCTTTTTGAGTGCAAGTGGGTTCCTATGTCTGCTCCGCAGCTGGACAAATGACTGGTTGGAACGGCTCCAGCTGTTTTCTCACGAGTGACCACATCTGTCTGGCACAAAGGAAGCAAGCCACCAAATGTATACATCAGATTCAGTCTGAGGCCCAGACCCCTGGAAGCAAGCCACCTCTGAAACACCACTTTACAAAAAGACAGAAATTATGATTTTTGGGCTAACCTCGCTTACTTTCCCATAGCTTCCTGT
>NW_011349003.1:0-1226 GCF_000735185.1 Notothenia coriiceps | reverse complement strand
AGAATGAAAGAAAGGCGAAATGAATGGGCTGTGATTTTAGTTTTTTAAGCAAACGTTGAGTTCAATAATTTGTACGGCCCTCGAAGGATGTTGTAAAAATTGAAATGGCCCTTGAGAGGAAAAAGGTTCCCCACCCCTGCCTTAGAGCTTGTGTAGTTTTACAGTGAATAGCTATAGCTAACAGCTCTTTCCTTAAACACGGCTGTGATTAGAGCTGAGGGAGGGAGCCTGTTTGCTTAGCTAGCGTTAGCCTGGGTGAAGTGAGGATACAGGATGTTGCCAGCACAGGGTTAGTTAAAATGGTTAAAGCTAACTAATGACTTACCCTGGGGGACGACTAGAATGCACAGGACACCGAGAAGCATCGTGACAGCGTCATTTCATACCGTTTTCGAACCCAGCCGTCATTATCTGTCT
This sequence comes from Notothenia coriiceps, assembly GCF_000735185.1. Taxonomy (NCBI): domain Eukaryota; kingdom Metazoa; phylum Chordata; class Actinopteri; order Perciformes; family Nototheniidae; genus Notothenia; species Notothenia coriiceps. The sequence continues at coordinate 809 of NW_011349003.1, read as the reverse complement.
GTATAGACCCGAAGCACTTCCTCAATCCGGACGTGACTCACGGGCACGCGCAGCAGATTTCCTGGCACGCCCCTTAAGGAGCCACAGGGAGCTCTATTCCTATATAGCCTGTGTGTACTTATAGTTAGTTACTTTACATATTCACACTATGAACTAATACAAAATATAAAGAAACTAATACATAAACTATGATATCACATTATAGGTAAAGATATCGAGTAGCAGTATTTTTGTACTTTTACTCAAGTCTCAAGACTTTGTAAGCAGGACTTTTACATGTAACAAATATTTGTAAACTGTAGTATGAAAACTTCATGAGTACTTCAACACCAATGTGTTTGTACTATACTTATACATACAGTCTATGTACATCCGGGGCTCAGCAAAGTCCAGAAGTTGAATATAGTCCATATACGTTTAATTGTGTGTGGGGGTTGGACCTCAGATCCTAATGGGCTCCAGGAGCATGCTCCTCCGGGAAGATTTTTTTTTTTTTACATTTTAAAGTTCCATTTTACTGTGGGACAGCAATTATCCTATTCTCACAAAGGATGATCCAAGGCTAAAGGAGATACTAAAGGAAAACTGAAGCTCCTTTCCTTATCTTCTGAGAGTTCAAATAGCTCTTATCATGCCTGACAGTTGGGTTCTTCTTGGTCATTTCCCTCAGATTGGAATCTTCCTAAGCAATCTGACGCAACTCCACACCTGTTTAGCCCCAAGCCTGTTTTTCAGGTCTCAGGCTCGAAAATGACATTTCCACAACAAATGACAATAACTTCACTTCTAAAAGGGGTACATTAATAATC
>NW_011349002.1:0-4161 GCF_000735185.1 Notothenia coriiceps | reverse complement strand
GCAGACTACAGCGCCACTTACAGGCCTGGCATATGTACAACAGCGTCTCCAGCGCTTTCGAGGGGCAATGGCCGGCCGTGGCCCAACCCCACATTCCCCTGATAGGTGGAGAATTGACCTATAGCCGTAGCGCCACTTTACTGACGTCATAGAAGTGTTCAAATCTGGATCAGTCTGTATCAGATCCATTGCAGCCCCTTTTTTAGAGATTTGGGTATGGAGGAAAATAGAGAGGGTTGTGTTTTCTGACACTTGGTGAGTTCCCTGGAACACCGGGGACACATATTCATGTATCAAAGACGTACAAAGGTGCATTTTGCATGATAGGTCCCCTTTAAATTAAACTGGCACGGGAACCCAGTTGTAATGTGTGCAAAGGGTTATTCTTCACTTTAGTATGTTGGTGCTCGCGCCGCCGCCGGCTTCTAGACGAGCTAAATTAGCATCTAGGCCAACAGGTGAGGGTCTGCAGGAAGGATGGAAACCAAATGCAGAGCCTCAGAAGTGACCGAGCAGCCTCTGTGGGAAGGGAATATAAAGAGGATGAAAGGAGCCACCATGATGCAACTCCACCAAATGACCGACTTAATTAGCATTAGCTGACCACTTCATTATCATATCAATAAAGATGGGGAAATGGAAAGAGGCGCTGCGAGGTGTTTCCGGAGAACCCGTGCATGTTTAGAAGGGTATTATGAAACGAAGAGTGTTTTCCAGGACAGTGTGTGCAAAGCGTTTGTTATTTGAATTCCATCAGAGGCCCTAAAAGCAGTAATCCTCATGCATTGGTGCAGTCATTCCCCCCCGAGGATTAATTCTAAAGAGGTACTCGCTCACTGATGTTCGGCTGCTTCTCTGATACGGTTAGCTGTGTCTGCAACAACTATTCCCTCACATCCAAAAGAGATTTCTGCTCCCTGGAACCAACTCGACTCAGGCTGCAAATCAAAGAGGACGCTTGGGCACAAACACACTGAAAAAAAGGGGAGATGTAGAGTTTACTTCAGTGCCAAAGAAGGGGGTCGGATATTGTTCGTGTCTCATTTCCTCCCTAAGAACACACTCCCTTGGAAATAAGTGGGCTGTGATTCGTTGTCACTGTGTGCCTCAGCATGAAATCTTTAAGGAATGCAATTATCACTTCATTTCTCGGAGATGTGAGCGAACATTTAGAGGGGAGGGAGGTGTGTGTAATGTTGACCCCAATGTGTGCTCTCTACTTCAGACTTACTTTCTTTCAAGTCCTAATCTGATTGCATGCTTTAAGCCCCTCAACAACTGGACAAACAAGTCTTCTGTCTTCAGAGAGAGAGGTTAGAATCTCTGTTTTGTTTCCCGGGACAATCGACACGCTATTTCTCAATGCCGGCCAGATAGACACGCTCATTTTCACCTTTTTTCACGCCGTATTGCTGTAATGAGTGAAATCAATGGGGATTTGGACATTTAATAGGATGTTTACAATATAAAACACACACTGAATATACTTTCCTCAAAGCCAACAGACTCCTTTGGCAGAAATAGGAATTTAACTTCATTTAAATATGAAAATAAAACTCATCAAAGCATCTTATTTCCACTGTTCAACAATCTTCAACTTTGGTTTGATTGTTTGAGTCTTAAGTAACAGATATAAAACAAGAAGTAATCACTTTTGTTCAGAAACGCTGCTTTCTGACGCGTTTGTGACGTTAATCGTAACACATCAGGGGAAAAAAACTATTTTAAGCCCTGTTTCTCCATTAAAAAGCATTCATATACACGTGGAATAAGATTAATGACGGGTCAAAAGCTTACCATATTATCTCCTCTTTCTTCCAATATATAATAACTTTAATAACCTCATGTTTTCAATTGTTTTATGTCTCTCAGGAGCCAGTATTTCCTCCATTATGACCTTTAAATTATCCGCTCAAAGTGCCACTGCCAAGGCTGCCATTGTGCTCCGTTTCCCTTGGCAGACCTTATCCAGAACTCATTCCCAGAACAATATTTCTTGTTGGAAATATTAAAAGCTGTTTAATAGAAATAGAAAATGGGATCAGATTGCCTTGGCCTACACTCGAGGTCGTTAGGATGAGTGTGAATTAAAAAAAGCAACGTGAGCTGTAGCTTCAGCGCTGGCAGGTACCAAACGGTCACCTCCTTACTATTAAAAGAAGCCCCCTGAGAATACAAAACAGACCCACAGACAGATTCCCCGACTCACACAAGGTCAAGGTGTTTCCAGCAACACATTAATAATACAGAGACAATTAGTACCACATAAAAAAGCCGTGTTTACCCGACAGCCCCGGCTAATTTACATCAGCAAACAAGGCTATTTGCTTGCATTTGAAAGCAGATCAGGTATCATATTTCATTATTTTTTCAAGGCCATAATAATGTTTACCTCTGCAATGCACTGAGTAAATTAAGAACCCGACAAGCCCCTTAACACACACACACACACACACACACACACACACACACACACACACACACACACACACACACACACACACACACACACACACACACACACACACACACACACACACACACTCACACAGATGAGGCTATCTTTGGAGCGCACTGTACTCAATGTGCCTGGCACGCCGGCTGATGAGAGGTAACAGCAGGAGAAGAACTCATTATAGATCGTGGTTCAAATATTAAAAGGGAGGTGGGACTACTTTTCTCCAGGAATAACTTCATCTGGATCCATTTTCACACAGCTATGATACAAGTCGCGCTAGGCGTATTATTTATTGTATATAGTATTTCACTGAACATCAATACCCAAACATGTTTATTTATCTTTATTTACATGTGTTTGTTTTCTCACATCAAATATTGAGATGACGCTTTTGTCAAGTGCACTAAATCTAATTTTTATTTTATTTGGTCAAAAGTTGATTCCTCAATGTTTAGTTTTGGATGTATTTGATAAATAGATTTAAAAAATAATAAGAAAAAGTGAATCTCAGACAGATAAACTGAGAAACCAATAACATTATTAAATAAAATAAAATCTAATTTCAGTCTAATTTCCCCCCAAAACATCTACAGTTTTATTTAATCTGATGCTAAAAAAACCTTCTAAAGAACAACAACAATTGATTAGCTTTATATATTGGCTGCCCTGGTCTATGAATATAGGTGTGGGCCATTAAAAGAAACATATATGTTATATTCATATTTTTGACAACTTGTATACAAGACAGACTATAATACAATAGCAATTTTTCATAAATATACCACTGGAAGGAGGATTTTCATACATCTAACACACACCTGTGCATGTACACAAATGCAGCTACGATACACACACACACACACACAGTGAAAGTGAGCGTAGCTGCAGACCCCCGAGGGCCGGTGTGTTGATTAATGAGGGGAGGAAGGCGAGGAGAGGGGATGAAGAGTGTTAATGGAGCTATGATAGATTCCTCGGCTGTTTTATAGGTGAGTCTCCAGTGGATCTGCACAAAGTAGCAAATAATACAGTACTAGAAGACCCTGTAAATCCACCAGGGAGAGGATGCTTGGGGATCAGACTGACTTTAATACGGAGCAAAAATGTAATCACCTTTTAAAGTCACAGGTTGCATTTTACGGGAATTCATGCGAGTGACATTTTTGAGAATATATTTAAGAATCAACTAAGATATCTATTGCAACCAAACAACCTTAATCTACGGTGTCTTGGCATGAACATATGGGTTAGATATGAATGAACGTTGACTAAGAACAGCCGCTCAGATGTTAGCTTTTATTTTGTAGCATTTTTAAAGCGTCATAACCTTTTGGGCCACACAGGGGCAGCAGAAACGAGAGAAAACATGCCACTGACATATTATCACTTATGCACACAGCAAGTTCATAATGACCACCGATCAAACTATTTATCGACTGACCTGATCACAATATAGCAATTAGCTTCTGCCAAGCCAACAGAAAATAAAATAGAAATATATTTACAACATGAAACATAAAACAAGTTGCATTTTTAAATAGATATTGACTCATTGAGGCCATGGAATGCAAGACAGTTGCTTTTTGTCTTGAAGGTCCCATGTCCTGCTTTTCCGGTTATTGCCCGTCCCCTTGTGTGTTATGAAGGTTTTTCTGTATGTAAACGGTCTGCAGAGTCAAAACCCTCAAAGTACACCCTGTAGG
>NW_011349001.1:0-5658 GCF_000735185.1 Notothenia coriiceps | reverse complement strand
GTGATATGTAGCTTTTTCTGCATGTAAACGGTCTGCAGAGTCAAAAACCCTCAAAGTACACCCTGTAGCAAGTACAACTCTAACACAGAAAATACCTGTCTATGCTGCCCCAGAACGCCTCGTTGGAGATTTTTCATTTTTCATTTTTTTCTTCCTGGGTATGGTGGCATAACCATACCCAAATGGACCAATCCGCGGAGCCATTATGTTACGTTCCTCACACATACACACTCAATCTTTTCTCAGCTTCAGCTCCGCGGATTTCTCAGCCTGAGACGGCGGGACACGGCGAGGCTGTGAGTCTGTGTGTGAGCACACACACAGACTCACAGCCAGACTGGCTGCGGGTGTGTGTGTGTGCTCGGGCTGGGTTTCGCTGTGTCCAGCAGCAACCAGGAAACCACACCAGTAAGCCAGCTCACACTGTCCGCTCCTCGCAGCAGCGAGCCTCGCAACATCCCGCCAACACGGCACCCAGACCCCACGCAGCATTCTCATCTGTTTGTAATTACTGGTGTAATTTTCTGGTTGCTAACGCCATTGTAACACATAATCACTGATGTTCCGCTGTAACGGTGGTGGACTCATCAGAACAGAGTGGGCGAGCTGACCAATCAGAGCACACTGGGCTCACAGGGAGGGGGGGCAGGAGCTCCAACAAGCCGTTTAGGACAGAGAGTGAATACACATACTATACAGAGATGCTGTATGAAAAACCAATTTGAGTTTGGAAAATTGCACAGTATAAATCTGTTCTAGTAGACCTCAACAATGGAATTATGATCAGTAGAAATGGCCATGTCATGGGACCTTTAATGTAACCTCATCAAAACTTTTCAGAGTAAAGACAAGCAAAGCTCAGTCAGCAACCTTTCTGGAGTCACTAAAGCCTAACACACAATCTGTCCAACTGCTGATACTCCACTCAACCTGGCAACCTGCACTGGAACATGTAGATACACAAACTGCATGGCCCTCTGAATGCAGCATACAGTCTAAAACATGTTAGTTGTCTTTTCAAGCATGTCTTTTTTGACACTCTCCCATTCATAGCCAAAGAAGATTTCTCTTTTTCTTTACCCCTGGCCATTATTTCCTGCCTTCTTTCATTTAATTATGTTGTGGTCACATCTCTGTGCACATGGCAACCGCTCTTGCTGCGGTTTCTTTCACCCCCTCAGCACCAGTCCTGCTATTTCAAGTCTATGCTCAGTAAGCACAGGCATGACGGGGCATGAACTCTGCAAGACTACAGGATGCCAAAGGCTGCTGAGTGCACATATTGCACATAATTATACTTACAATAAGCTATACTCAACTTGCTCTAGGATACAGACCTGTGTCTTTCGTATTTTGAGAAAGTCTTAAGCATCTAAAATGCATAATCCATTTGTTCTTTGATTTGAATTACTTTGTGCTTGGCAGTGATACCCACAGAAATGTGTTGCGTAACCATAACCAAAAACCCGAGCTTCACTTGAAAAACAAGTCCTTTTATTGATATACAAGTGCAGATAAGATTTGTTGCCCTGTTTTCCCTTGAGTGTATGCTTATAGTTTCAGCTGCCAGCCATGGGGAAAAGGGGCAGTGGTATCCTATTAGCTGGTATTGGTGGTATACGAGCTTGTGGTCGTGCTCCAGGCAGCATTCCATTGGGTCTTGCGTCAACCAGAAGTCAATCAGCACTGCCTCGTCTAGGGTTATGCACTGTTAATACCCCCTCCCTGATGTCATGACACAATCAACCCAAGCCTGCTGGGGGGACCTCAGCACAGTTCATGTCTGTTGACTCTTTCTGCCTTGATCTAAAATAAAAGCAACTTGGTTCCACAAGTAAACAGTCCTTAAGACTCATGTGTCCATATTGACATTAGAGCCCAATTACTGTTTTATGTCCTTGGTTTCTCCATTATAACCGCTGACTAAACGTGTTTTGCTTTGTAAGGAGTCATTTCTAAGAATCTAAAGCTTTGCCAGATGAAACATTTTGTGGTATTATTCTTCTTCCTGGGTGTGGCGTAACCATACCCAAATGGACCAATCCCCCATCTTCCCCAATTTTCATACTGTAAATATGGACCTATACAGACCCAATTCTCACCGCTTTCCACTTGTGACCTAAGGTGATGCAATGCTTGCTTGTTTAACCACTGAAGTGTACAGTGGGTTGGGTTTCTCACTGTCTGTTATTGGACCAAATGTGGCTGAAAAACCAGCCTGTGTGAGAGGCAGGAATGTTGCCTCCATTCTGTAAGTAACAGAACACCTGAGGGAGCACATGCTCGTGTGGGTGCAGGTAATGTGGTGTGGACACACAGTGATGTGCCAGACCAAATGATCTCTTTAGCACATATGTACACACTTTTTGCCCCGATTCCTATTGTACCATATATACCAGCTGGAATCTGCAATGCAAAATGAAAACAAACCATGGTTAGTTGGCTTTGCTGGATCTGATACCTTATGATTAAAAACATAAGGGGCTTTTCCCCCCTAGAAAAATTCCCACTTCAGGAACACAGCAATTTATTTTCTTGATTCGTAGCACTGTCCTAAACCTCATTCTGATTCCCTCTTACAATCACTTAATCACACACCATGTAGGCACTTATTTTGTCATACATAATGGCATTTTTCTTCCCTCTGGTTTTCTGGTATTATACTCAGACTTAGAAGCAATATCAGCCAGCCAAGTTTGTTAGCATTCCTAAGAGTAAGTAGGTAAAATAAATCCTGTACCAAGTGGTCACATAGAACTTCTGATACTACCGTAGTTAAATGGTTATCTACAAGGTCACTTTTATTTGGGTTTGACACTTCCTCTTGTTTTAGATGTTAATGATGCAATACGACAACACAGTGTTATGGTGCTTAAAATTAGGTCATAAGGCCGAGGTGACCAGTGTTGGGCAAACCACTAAAGTAAGGAGGTAAAATGCATTTATTCATCTGCATTCTTAGAAAAAGTTACCGTTTTTTAATGACTAATATGGACTATTATGACCTGTTTGTATGGAGAGTTATTTGCAGAACATATGGCTAGTTGGCCTTTGGCTGTATCCTTTGCGATGTGTTCAAGTGCTACTTTTTGTTCAAGATGTAGGGCGACCTGCCATTTTGCTGTGTGTAGCACAAATGCAACAGTTTTGTGCATTTTACAGCATCAGTCATTTAAATACAATATGTGCTACCAACAGTTTTAGTAAAGATGGCATCATGAGAAGGCATATCCATCTAATGCAGCCCTCCGGACCACCATTACTTGTGCACAAGAACAATTGGTCCCAAGCTCCGTTCATTCATCATTCTATGCCATTGCATAAGACCAGTTCTCCCAGGCAGCCCAATGAAATCCTCATCCAATTAGGAACTGTCTACTTTTCCAAAAGGCCTTTCTCCCATAGACTGGTGCTATTCAGCCTCCCCCGGCATGACATCAGGCCCTCTCTTATAGCCCCACTTTACGCTGCTGCTCTCAAATAATGAAAGCTGCCAATTAATGACTAATCAACATGTGCAACAAGCAGATCCAGTGAGGAGTGACTACCATCTAATCTGCTTATTAAAACAGAATACAGAGATGCTCTGTTCAACTCTCGCTCCCATTTTTCACTTGGAAGAACAATAGTTTTGAGCCGTGGTCAGGGTTGTTGGTTAGTGTAAGACTATTATTATTACCGTTATTTGACTATTTTTAAACTGTTTATTTAGTTGTATGAAGACCTAATTCTGTCCAGTTGTTCAGTGGTGTAATCCAACACATTTGCATATATACATTTTAAAGGCTGCCTAGAGAGGTGAGGACTGGTGGGAGTCTGAGGGGGGATCACCAGCCCAGAGAATCTATAAGTCGCCTCGCAGTAGGACGTTTTGATAACTCACAGCGTCCGGCTAAATATTCTCACTTAAGCTGTTCGGTTAGTTTACACATATACAGTAGAATAATTGACCTCCCCTCTCTCGAGGGGTTGGGTTACGGTCAGTACATCCACTTCAATGGGCTCTCCACAAGTACCCAGACACAGAGTTGGATCTGTGCCCTTTCTTCAATTGAGACGCTGTTTATGTTCTCGACTGGAGCAATACTGGCTGAGGATGGGGGTCGGGGGGGGAAGAGGGAGGTAGCTATTTGGTTAAAGCGCACCATTATCAGTGGGAATCAGTTGGAATGGATATTGACAGGTGTGGTACTGAAGAGAGGGTCGTGAACAGTGTCAGGGATTGGTAGCGTAGAGTGTGAATTCAAGTAAGTTGCCTTTAGGCTGTATTTACCAAACTCTTAGCTAATAGATACTAAAACGCTCCATAGAGCTCATGGGAATTGCATTCACGGAATAATTCCCACCACAAGGGTGTCTTCAAATCATACGATTGAGTAAAGCATCATTTAAATGTGTCTTTTTTTTTAACAAGTCATGTAAACACCATGTGATTGACATGCTCTGTTCCGCCCCTCAGCTATCCTGTATCCTCCTTCACGACTAATTTCACCTGTGATTGGTCTATGGCAGTGGTTCTCAAACTTTTTCTGTCATTCCCCACTTTGAACAGGTGGGCCTTTTCAAGCCCCACCTGTTCCTCATCGCTCCAATAAAATGGTAGGCCAAGCTTAAAATTGTCAAATGTATCATTCTATAACAGGGGTCTCCAACCTTTTTTAGGATGAGAGCTACTTTCAAAAAATAAAACAAGTCGTGAGCTACTTTTACTCCTCTTTTTATTTTTTTTGCACTGTATATATCTAGCACATTTCATTGAACATTATTATATGCTTACGTTTGTGTGCTGTTTGGGTCTGTGGGACCCGTTTTCAATGTTTACTAAAACAAAATGTATGCAATTTAATTATTTTAACCTATTTGGGGGTGGACCTCACATCCTCTAGGGGGGTCCTCACCTCCTCCAGCGGGGGACCTCACCTCCTCCAGGGGGGGACCTCACCTCCTCTAGGGGGGTCCGGGGGCATGCACCCCCGGGAAGATTTTTTTTTTAATGTTGAAGTGAAATGCCTCAATCTGGTGCACTTTGAGCAAAAAATGAATTTATGGATACAGCTCTCAACACACTGAAAGGGAGCTGTATACTTTTCAATAATCCAAACATCTTTAGAATATGATCAAAACCAATAACAAATAATTTAAACTTGTTTATTCTTATCTTATGTTACCTAGTTGGCATTCTTTCTTTTTATTTATGCATATTTTACTAATCACTCCCTTTTTAAACTTTTTTTATATTTTTTTACTGTCCTATAGCACACATTGGAATGATTTATTACTTTATGTTTTACACCTAGGCTATATTAAATAGATAAATGTGTGCTCTCTCTAGCTCTCTCGCTCTCTCTCTCTCTGTCTCGCTCGCTCACAGAGGCTGTGTGCTCCTCCGTGGCGATGACGGCTTGCGTTAAAAAATTATAATAAACATAGGCCTATTTGTAAAGACGGGGGACACAAACGGGATTTCGAAAAGTGTCACGGTTAAACTCCTTGTGAAGTGGTGAGGTGCCGCTCCACATTGCTTTTCTTCCCGACTGCAACGCTGTAAATGATTTTGGTTTCAGTTGTGTGTGTGTGAGCAGGCTCGGATTGGCCCTTTGGTGGCCGCTGGCTCTGACATAGGTGGGCCGTGGACTTTCACAGCGCCGCTGCGCCGGT
>NW_011349000.1:0-2595 GCF_000735185.1 Notothenia coriiceps | reverse complement strand
ACACACACACACACACACACACACACACACACACACACACACACACACACACCTCTCCCTTCTCTCTATAGCCTGGTTTCCATTTAAATGTGTTGCAAAACTATAAAAAAGTTGTCATTTCAGAAAACTCATTCTACTGATAAGCTGTTTTCCATAATCAAAATTATCCCAGCTTGCTCCACTGCTATTCTGTTATGGCTGTAGGTGTTTTTATCACTTAATAACTATATTACATGGCCATGGAGCCGAGTGAAGCCTCAGCAGACAGAGGTGATCGATCATAACCAGCCTCGGGCACAGTAATAAAACTCAGGATGTTCTCCACATTTATTAGTATTCTCCTCGAGACACAGTGCCGCTGCCCTCTGCCCAAAACAAACATCCTCATCCCAGTTTCCTCAGAGAGCAGGGACTGATAAGAGTGGCGCACCGGGGGACGACCTGGAGTCAGGAAGGCAGATATTGATTCCTTTATTGTACATTCAGCACATATTCACTGATTGAATATATTCCACCAGCCTCCAAAAGGCAGCACAGCCCCCTCACGCCTACTCACAAGAAGTTTTACTCCGCTGTTTGACACCTCTGCCAGGAAGTGAAATAATGACCCAACAGGGCGAAAGTCCACAGAAGCTTGTATTAAACTCTCCTATTTAGTCGGGTAAAACTCAAACCTGCTGTATGAACTGGCTCTGTGAGTAAAGATAGTTTTCTCTCTCTGAGAACATTTTAAATGTTGCATAACTGGCCCTGAGAGTAGAACGCGTTTAGCACAATTAAAGGTATTTATAATGCCTTTTTTGTTTTTCTGTACAGGGCAAAAACTGCTGATGCTTTCAATTAAAAAATAATGCTCAGATTCTCCATTAATGTTAAACAACTTCAATAATTTATTTACCATACACAGAAGATATTTTTCATGTTTAATGCTCAGGAAAGAGGCCGAGTGACGGCTTCACTTAAACCTGTAATAAGGGACTTATTTTGGGCCTCTTAAGAGGGCAGTGGAGACGATATGTAAAAAAACAACACTGACATATTTTAAGTACATCTGAGGAAATTGTTAGTAGTAAAAGTTTGACCAATAGGACTCTGATTGGACCAATAGGACTCATTGTTTACTTCTTGCTTTACTCCTAGTTATATTTGGTGTACCTCAAGGCTCAATCCTAGGTCTCCTTTCCTTCAATATGTTACCATTTGATGAAGTTATTAACATTTTATGAATAATTTGTTCGAGTTTCATTGCTGTACTGATGATACACAGTTATATGTACGAATTCCGCCCGGTTAGTCCATCCAATGTCTTGTTTTTAAGTCAAACATTAAAACATACATTTTACAATATCTCTATGGCATTGTGAAGGGTTGTTAGAGTAAAACAAATGGTCTTGGTGTCATAATTCACCGTCCTCTGTCGCTTGAATCCTACATTTATTCAGACAATTTGGTGAACATTGGCAGACATTTGCACACATTCTAGTGTCTCTCTCTACTGACCCTCAGTTGGGTGGTTTAGATTTGAAAAAAAACCTGCCATGTGTGAACAGCCCCATCACAGCATTTTCCTTTAAGAGCCAAAGTGACAGTGGATTAAATGAGATGGAGACAGAGATTACATGAGGCAAAGAGGGCAGAGGAACATATCTAGGAAATATTTCTACATTATTATTTCCCCTCAAAGCGTCAGCAGGTAATACTTTAATGCAAATCAGTCCAAATGACAAACGGGCCGCTGAGGACACAAGCCGCTCGCCTCCAGTCAGTCAGATGCTTCAGTTACATTTTAAAGTACAAAATGCTCTTTGCTGGATTCAGAAAAGAGGACTGAATCTGCGTTGAAGAGATTTTCACATTTAACAGCCACCATACCTCTAAGGGAAGACCGAGGAATTTGCAGGGTGCTCTTTACTTTCCAAAGACAGTATTTTTGTGTAATATAAATGCAGACTGTAAAAGACGGACTCAGGTTTGTTCACTGCCACCTTGTCAGTAGTTTTGTGACATTTCTTAATGCCTTATTGTGCTTTTAGTAATTTCAAAAGATTAATAAAGAGAAGATGGCTTGAATTGCTTGTTTTGTTAAAGCAACAATTAAAAACATCATTGCCTCTTAAAGGATAAGGTCTGCCATTTTCTTTTCTTATTATAACATTTAAATGAACCTAATGGTGTAGACTTTTCATCCAAAGTCTGATATTATTCCTCGGGGCTTCCTTAATCGCAATGAAAACACACCATTGACCTGCTGAAACAATTTCATAACATTCATCTGCTACTTAGTAATATTTATCTATTATCAATTATCATCCAATAACTTGTATATAGACTCGTATTGCACTAACTATTTTTCTTTTTGTAATACTTTTAATATTGTCTATTTATCTGTATTATTGTGTTGCATTGTTGGAGAAGCCTGTGACCTAAGATTTTCAACGACATAATTACTCTGTAGATATGTTAGTTTGACAATAAAGAACCTTGAACCTTGAAGCATTGTTTATTTTGAGCTAATCCCACCTCGTCCTGCTGCTCTAAATACTCACTGGAGATCAAAATGTGTGTTAATCCTCAACTGAAACAATTTGGAGTATT
>NW_011348999.1:0-12201 GCF_000735185.1 Notothenia coriiceps | reverse complement strand
ACACTCACACTCACACACTCTCTCTTTCTCAACCACACACACACACACACACACACACACACACACACACACACACACACACACACACACACACACACACACACACACACACACACACACACACACACACACACACACACACACAAGGGGGGGGGGACAGGGACGGAACAGTGGTAATTAAAGTTTAAAAGTCTCAAAAATGCTACAACTACTGTCACAAACTGGATGAATGTGAAGTATTTGGTTAAAGGAGGATGAAAGCGTAATTAAGGAGCACTATTGGAGTGACTTTGATGGTTATTGGACTCAGGATTCATTCATTTGGATTCCCGCTGTATGAAGAAATTAAAGGACGGCGCGCAAGTGGAAACAATTCACAAAGGGATTAAACTGTTTAAAACACATGCTCAAAGTAAGCCGGATTTTGCCGATGTGTTTATGTGGATTCAATCTACAAAATGGAGGAGACCGATCTGATCGGAGCAACTGTGACAAATAATCCAACTGAAACCGGCATGGACAATGACTATGTTTTTAAAATGCGCTTATCCATAAAAGCCCGGTTTGGACAATTTACGGGAAGAAACATTTCTATTAAAGAAAGAATTATACATTTCTGTCTTTTTATGCCTTTAATAGCTAACTTGAATTGTTATTCAAACTAATTAATCAATTATGTTTTATATTTTAATGTAGAGACAAGGCTTTTAGTGACAATCATGTATGGCTTTACAATTATATGTAAAAAAATAAAAATAAAAAGTCTAAATATGATATTTGGCCTCAAATCATCTGAGGCCTGGCGCCCCCCCCCTGTGATCTTTGGCCAGGTTGGGAACCACTGCTCTACATCATCATCAAATGGTTCTCTCTCTTCCAAAATCATTTGCAAGGCCCTCTGAGCAGAGAATCGTTCGGCCATCTTGATCAGTTGTGATAAGGACCCAAACTGGCGAAGCTTCAGTTATTGTGTCTCGCCCCAAATTTGCAGCTTGGCTAGAGTGTGAACAAAATAAAGATTGGTTCCCGCAAAACATAATGCGGGAATATGAGAGCAGACAGGTGTCCGTGCTTGAATTTATCAACAATGTTGCAACCTTGTGCAAGAATGGCAGGGGCAGAAACACAAAAGTCACACACACACACACACACACGCACACACACACACACACACACACACACACACACACACACACACACACACACACACACACACACACACACACACACACACACACACACACACACACACACACACACACACACACACACACGGCCCAGACAGGACCTACAATGTCCACACTTTTGTTAGCCCCGGGACCCGAACACCTTGTATGTAATATACATGTGTAGGGGGGGTGTACAGTGGTTGGTCATTGAAAATGTTTTCTGATATATGTTCTTCACAGAAAATGAGCCAAGGCCACTGTGTTTGAATTTTTTTTATCATATCATTTTTCTTTACCTAAATAATGAAAACGGGTCCCACAGACCCGAACACCATATCAGGGTAAATTCTGACTTTTCCTGACATTTATATTGATATTTTGATATAAATCTCATTTAACGTGAGTGAAAGGAATGTAATCATTTGAGCAGAGAGGGGAAAATAAAGATAGTTCACAAAGCTGGTAGAGGACCTATGGTAGAGGGAAGAAAATCCATAAAAGCGAACAAAACCTTAATCAATAAATATACTTCTTTTTAACCTCCATCCGCACAATGTCCTTCATCAAGAAAATTGGTTTTCTAAAGAAGAAAAAAAAGCTTATAGGGACACATCCATGAATGCAGATTTGCCAAGCTGTGTCAAAATTCATACTCTTTCCAAATAGTCTCTAAAATGATACAGCCCATAAAGAAAAGAGTGGAAAAAGCCCATTATCATTCTTATTGTACATTGGAAGAGTTTCAACCCCTGCTACGGCCAATCAGGGGGAAGAGTTTTCCAGGACTAAAGCTCTGCAGGGAGCCTCAGCACCGCTCCCTGAAATACTCTTGAGGGGAAACGTTTCAACAAAGCAAAGATTTGAAAACAACAACAACCAAAATCATAATTTCTTTATGGAAATAAACGCCAAAAGTATTCATTATAATGTAATTCACAGCACTGAAGTCTCAATGGGGAATTTATACCCTGAAATACAATTCACTTTTGAACAATATAATCCTGGACAGAAATCCATATCTGACTATTTACCTTAGAGTTGTACACATATACAAAATAAGGAAAAATAAACTTATTTCTGTAGTTCTGTAAATGATTTCTTTGCTCTGTTTGTCTCTGATGAGATATTCAACTGAAATATGTATGCTAAATATTTTTCAATTCAATTTTATGTGTGTGTTTTGCTGCAAGCAAATAAAAAGCAGCTGTATTTATCAGCTATGCAAGCTCCCTGGTGCAAAATTGTTTTTTCTCTTTGTTTTAAAAGGTTCAAAGGACATCACCATCAATCAGTTTTCCTGGATAATAAATGGGGATCAGACGCATGTCAAATCGCAGTTTAGAGAAAGGTGAACAGTTCAATAGTAAGATTGCTGAATATTTGCTAACATGCTAGACATGCTGGAACAGAAAAGGGCCTTCCCCAAGCAGCAACACACAGAGTTTAGTCATTTATACAAACATGGATTAATGATTAGAGGTAACTGATCTTATTTTGTTAAAGTTTCAGCTATTCTGTTTACAGTTCTGTCATCAGATTATTTAATACGATTTGTTAAAACATTGTTGTTTCTTTTTATGTGAAATATTATTTATTTAATTTAAATAAAAAGCAATGCTAATTTTGTTCACAATTTGTTTAGTTAATTTACCGTTAAGAGTAGCCTACCGTTAAAGGACTGGATCGATAAGCAGTATAAAAGTAATCGTACAGTTAAAACCTTAACGATCCGAATAATCGATTAATCGTTTCATTAATCGATAGATTAATCGATTATCAAATTAGTCGTTTGTTGCAGCCCTACTGTTTACTTTGTGAGTAATCCTCTGTCAATGTCCCCTCCATAGTAGGCTCCATAATGCATGTTCTGCTATCTTTAATGAATGATAAAAAATACAATTTTACCATTAGTTCTTAATGAAATTGATACTGTTTGACTTTGTATTAGTAAGCCTACTACTAACAATACATTGAAGTACTTTTACTGTGTATTTTTTGAGAAATACTCTGTCAAAGCCTACTGAGAACAACATCAAGCCACTGCTGCTAAGTTTGATGAGGGAATTATTTTGTGTTGCCATTAGTTCTTCGTGAGATTGATCCTGTTGGACTCAGTACTAGTGAAACTATACCCCCACAAGTACTATGCAGTACTTTCTGTGTAGTTTTCCAGTAATCCTCTGTCAATGTCCCCTCCTGAGTACAATAACCACTGTAAAACCTAACATCGTGTTAAATAAGAATGAATAAGTCAGCCTTACTTATTTTGTATTAACTTGTATTAACACTCAGTTTAAATAATTAACCTGTAATACGGGGTCGAAAAGCCTACCTAACTCAATGTAATTGATGTGAGCTAACTTAAAAAAACTAAGTTAGACATGGTTCTTTTTTTTCAACATTAGGACATGCGCAGATCACTCCTTTATATGAGGGGCCGTGTAGGCCAAAATTCCAACTAACGACGCGCACACACTACTGAAAACATCTGGCCTTGCACACACACACTACTGAAATACTCTCTCATTCACTACTGAACACCTCACACACACACAACTGAAAAGTAAACCTCACACCCATGCTACTAAAAATGAACCTCATACACACGCAACTGAAAATTAACCTCACACACACACACACACTATTGAAATCCTCTCACATTCACTACTGAACACCTCACACACTCAACTGAGAATTAAACCTTGCACCCATAATGTACTACTGAAAATTAACCTCACACACACACCATACCTGCCAACCCTAACGATTTGGGTGGTATTCTACCGCTTTTGACATGTTTCTACCGCCTACCGACTTAGCTAACTTTTCCTACCGATTTTCAATCTTCCCAAACTATAACAAATAAAAATGACACTACATAGACACTGGAATCGACTTTTGGCGGACACCGTTTGCAGCGTGTCTGTGAACCCATCATACAAACAGTCCTCTGTGTTTCTGAAAGAGAAACAACGTGCAGACGGGGGGTAACGCTGCCTTTCCTCTGCACCCCCAGGGCTGATGGGTAATCACCCCCAAATGAGTGAGGGAACAGAGACGAGGCATTAGAGTCCTGCAGGGTTTCCCCGTTAATATCAGTGTCTCGAAAACACATGTTGGTGACTGAAAGACATCCAGTGTTTGGTCTTTTCCTGAAGCATCCTTCACCTACAGTGTCTCAACTCAAAGAGGACCACAAAGACACACAAAATATAATACAATTTTGAGATTTGGGGATATTTATCTCCCATTCTTTCACTTTTTCTGACATTTTCAATTCCAAACATCTCGTTAATGTCTCTATTTAGTGAACTACAGCAATATGAAAGCCTGTACATTATTTATATCACACTTTATCAGTAGACAAATGCAGGAAATTACTTTTTTAATGCATTATTTTCTGATTTATGGCACAACTCAAAGATATTTCGCTCTGCAAACCTTTGACTAATATGTCAACAACATGAAACAAGAATATGAACCTGGCTTTATCCAAGAAGATTCCCAGTCGATCGCGAGATGTGTCTAAAAATAGAACAACAATATTCTGTTTTATCGTTAATGTCCTATAACATAATCTTCCTGTGCCAGAATAATGCACTTGAACGCATCAAAGCTTTGTGATTGGCCGGCGTGACCCCATGTGTCTGGGCGTGGCTGGTAGGCAGTGGGCAATGCACTAGTTCGCTGACGTTTTCCGTTGTCAGTACCATATGTGCTCGGGCTACCAGATCTGTTCGGGGCAAGCCCCCAGGAAGTGCGCCGGACTCTGATGAAGATATTCGTGGTGGCCAAATGGCGTTACTACACTTCCGTTTGGTTGCCAGGCCCGGAAATACTTTTTCCCATTGACTTACATGGGGAAAGAGTGGTCTGTAAATCGTTGGATAATTTTTTTTAAACTAAATAAACTACCCAGTATGAACACTTGTATAGCCCTTATTAAAAACATTCGTTCCTCAAGTTGTAAAAATGTGCTAATAACGTTATTCTGAGAGTTATTTCCCTCTGCATTATGAACGCGCATCTAACCCACGGGACCGCGCCACCCGGCACGTTCATGTTACTGTTACATGTTCAGCATGGTCCCGACCAGAGTTGTGTGTAACGCGTTACAAAGTATGTTTGCGTTACTGTAATAATATTACTTTTGTCGGTAACGGAGTAGTGTAACGCGCTACTTTTATAATTCAGTAATCACACTACAGTTACTAACATTGCCCCGACACGCGTTACTTTGTTACTTACTAAAATCGGTCATAATCAAACCTCAACAAACACCTGCAAAGAACACATGCTAAGGTGAAGCAAACGCACAGCTATTTGTTGTTTGTTTTTATCATGTAGTCTCTTCTTCTTCTCTGTTTTCCGGTTGTTGCCTGTTTTGAAGACGAATACACACTACCGCCGCCTGCTGGTAAGGAGAGTTATTGCCACTCACGCATGTGCAGTTCGTACGTGCTCGGCTGAAGTCTTAGCGGTGTGTTTCAGTCTGGTTCCAGGGTTCCAGTGCAACACATGGCCAACACGCAGGAGAACACGCTGACGCAACAGCGTGAGCAGAGATATACTGCGTAAAATATACAGATAGCAGGAGACAGAGGACAGCCATGGTCAGATAGGAAAACATTCAGGAGCTATCTGGATCAGTCTTATGCGACAATGGAAACTGAACTAAAGAGAACATTTAAAACTTTAGCAGCTCACNTTATCATTCAGAAGATTTTTGTGTGTGTTTATGTTTTACTGAGTGTTTATAGGCAATTTCCATCCCAGTATTCAGTTAACTATTTATTTTCTGTGCACAATGTGCACAGAAAATAAATAGTTAACTGAATACTGGGATGGAAATTGCCTATAAACACTCAGTAAAACATAAACACACACAAAAATCTTCTGAATGATAAGAAGTATAATTAAAACATAATGCACATTACCATTTTGAGAGAGAGTACCAAAGTTAAAGAACTCAGAAAATAATCTCTCATCTCATCCAGTAAAACACACTGACTGCGTCTACATGGACATCAGTAAGCCGTTTATAGTATTATCCCGGTTATGATCATATTGGGAATATGGTGTTTACATGAGCACAGAGAGATTGGGTTATTCATGTTCCCTGTTTACATGATAAATACTAGTAACCTGGCATTTCAATGCCTTTTCTCATCTAAACTATTCAGTATTTGTATCTCTCTATCATGACATAAAGACGAAACTCCTCTCAAGAAGTGAGACGCTTTTGCCGCCGCCACCGCCATCACTGTTAACTGATTAACTGCTACCAGCTGATGACTTACTTTCCTCTTCTTTGAAAAAAATGTTCTTATGTCCATGTTGTCTGGGGGAGAAAACATATCAAACCAAGAGATCGTCAGCTTTGATTTTCGCTGTATTAACCATTTCCTGAACATTTGGTGTGTGTGCCTTACCTCCGCTACCGGCATCGCTTCATACAACAGATCTGAGCTGTCCAACTATGTCAACACTCCTTGAACATGAGCACTATGGGAGAATCTGCCTTGGTACAAAGTAGCAGTGAAAACATGGTATGGAGTTTCATTGATTTGGGCATTCTCTCAATAAGCAAGTGGAATGGATTTGATAGTGAAGCACTGACACAGCGCTCTACAAAGTGCGTGGATAGACCGATGCACGGACTTTCCACATGGTAAAAGTGGGGGGGTCTAAACTAATCACTTCAACAAGTGGGGAGGACTTGTCCCACCCTCATATAATGGCTGCGACGCCCATGAGCCCAGGGGACCAGTATTCAACATCATGACCAGCAACTTACCTCTGCCTGGATGTAGGAGAACTGACTAAACACCCTGATACCTTCAAGACTTCAGTTCCAAGCTGACAAGTGAGATCAAGAACCTGGTAACGCACCTCCAGACACTCCATACGTCTACTTCTGTTCCTGCACCGGTACCCAACCCAGCTCCACCTCAAGCCCCGTCACCATGCCAACAGCAGTTGTCAGGGGACTCTGATAATTGTCGCTTTTACTTGATCCTGTGAGTGCTCGCACTTTGAGCTACAGTCATAGTCGTTCTGGATGGAAGGTAGCCTGCTAATCTTTTTCCCATTCTCTCCGTAGAAGAGGAGAGCTTTATTGATTGGAGGTTAGCTAAAACAACTTTATTTGACTTCATATTTCGCCCTTGAACAATATCATTAGAAGACATAGCTCCTTTTGGTTGTCTGTTTTACAGAGTCACTCACCGTACTAAGTCCCTACCACTCGTTATTACCAATGGCCAAACAAAATTCCTAAGTATCCATATTTTCCATTTTAATCAACATTACATTCATCCATTACGGGTTATGTTTGCACAGGAAGTTGTCCACAGGGAAAATGTTGGGTTGGCACAGTGAGTGCTCATCATGTTTGTTTCCTATCGGCCCTTGGTCCAGAGACTCTGCCTTCCTGCCCTGTGTTTCATGAAAATCTTTCTCTGGCCACTTCTACTGTCTCAGACCTTGTCAAACTTTGCTGATTTGACCACGGTTCCACCTTGCTATCTGGACCTCATCTGGAACTGTTCAATTAATCTCAATCCACCCTTCTGCTTCCTCTCCAATGCTATGAGTGCCCCATTGACTTACTTGCTGGAATTTATCCCTCAAGAGACACATATACAGGACTGTCTCAGAAAATTAGAATATTGTGATAAAGTTCTTTATTTTCTGTAATGCAATTAAAAAAACAAAAATGTCATACATTCTGGATTCATTACAAATCAACTGAAATATTGCAAGCCTTTTATTATTTTAATATTGCTGATTATGGCATACAGCTTAAGAAAACTCAAAAATCCTATCTCAAAAAATTAGAATAGTTCCTCAGACCAAGTAAAAAAAAAAGATTTATAACAGCAAAACACAATCAAACATTTGAAAATGTCCATTAATGCACTCAGTACTTGGTTGGNCCACCCTTCTGCTTCCTCTCCAATGCTATGAGTGCCCCATTGACTTACTTGCTGGAATTTATCCCTCAAGAGACACATATACTGTATTCCCTGTCAGCCCCCAAGAGGGAGGCAATTATATTACCTATAATATTGACCCAAGCTTGCTGCTGGGATNTTTGAAGCTCCCCCAAATTCTGGAAGCGACTCTTCTTCACAATGCTGTTAAGGCTGCGGTCATCTCTCTTGGTTGTGCAGCGTTTCCTGCCACATTTCCCCCTTCCAACAGACTTTTTGTGGATGTGCTTTGAAACTGCACTCTGTGAACAGCTTGCTCTTTGAGAAATTTCTTTTTGTGTCTTACCCTCCTGATGGAGGGTGTCAATGACGGTCCTCTGGACAGCAGTCAGATCAGCAGTCTTCCCCATACTTGTGATTTAGTTTACTGAACCAAGCTGAGTGTTTTTCAAGGCTCAGGAAACCCTTGCAGGTGTTTCGAGTTAATTAGACGATTCAAGTGATTCGTTGAACACCCTACTAGTATACTTTTTCATGATATTCTAATATTTAGAGATAGGATATTTGAGTTTTCTTAAGCTGTATGCCATAATCAGCAATATTAAAATAATAAAAGGCTTGCAATATTTCAGTTGATTTGTAATGAATCCAGAATGTATGACATTTTTGTTTTTTTAATTGCATTACAGAAAATAAAGAACTTTATCACAATATTCTAATTTTCTGAGACAGTCCTGTATTCCCTGTCAGCCCCCAAGAGGGAGGCAATTATATTACCTATAATATTGACCCAAGCTTGCTGCTGGGATAAATTGTCTTAACCCCTTGGCTGGGGCGTGATATTTTTTAACAAGGTTAAGATGCTTTGTCTCTACACAGGCCTGGATGAAATCACTATCAATAAAATGCACAACCTATGCAAGAAGCTAAGATATTTTTTTCATTCAGTAAGGATAAGGAAGGATGATGGGTAGAAGACAGCCTCAAGTAGTCGTTACGTGTACCTCATAACGCCTTTTGGCAACACCAATGACTCCGCTTTTTTCCATGCTCTGCTTGAAAATGTTTTCTGTGACATGCTGAACCAGTTTATCTTTGTGTATCTGGAACATCTTTATATTGTCCCTGATAAGAGGTGGTACATTCAGCCTGCCAGCCAATGCTTGCAGCACCTGCTGGTCAACCCATTGTCAACTGTATCTTTTCTGGGTTTCCTCATCTTTGAAAATAACATCCAGATGGATCCATCCAGGGTCAGTTATGTCACTAAGTGGCCTACCCCTGAAGTTGCAGTATAGTACATTGTTTTCTGGTCTTTTCCGATCTTGCCAATTCCTTCCTTTCCTAGATATTGTATCCAGTGTGATCTGTCCCCCCATTGCCAGTTCATCTTAGTACCTCAGTGTCTAATATTCCAGCAATTATTCCTAGAGTTTGGTTTCCAGCTCTTTTTTCTATCCTGTTTTGTTTCATGACCCTTCCTTTTTTCTTACTCCTTGTCAGTTTTGGTTGTCTTACCCTCTTCTCTCTTGCTGTGTGCATGCAGACTGGGAGTCAGTTAGCTTACGTAATTACTGTTATCTGCATGAACAGTTTCTAATCCCTGCAGGAAACTAGAATGCAAATTGAATCCAAATTGAAGTAGATTGTGACGTCCTTAAGCATAGAAAGAATATCAAAATTAGTAGTATGTTGATTTATCCACTGACACACATTCAGGATTGAACAAGTAGACAACAATATTCACGATCAGAATAAGAAATCCTTTAGTAGTCCTACAGCAGGGACATTTACATTATTACGGAAAAAGTAGCAAAGCAGGTAAAAAAAGGCATGCAATAATACAGAATAAGCTAACATATTAATATAGAAGAAAGGCACACATTACTGAACCAGTAACTTTAGATTGCAGTAATAATGTCAAGATATGGTATAAGACTGGAAACAGGAGCTTCTGAGATCGACGTGTTTTAATTGCATAGAAAACCAAAGTCTGTCATTTCCCGAAGTCTTCATAAGTCACAGATATTACATAACTTGCATATTTTCCTGTGATTGACTCTTAGACATTGTGTTTTCTAATTTCTCAGAAATTAAACAATGGTAATATAACTGTTCCGTTTGCTATCTGCAGCTGGTATTGTTAACATGTTCTTGAACCTTCCTGAACCTTAAGCAATTGTTCCAAATGACACAATGGTGTATGTTCTGAAGGGAAGTTTGCCGCAAGGTTTCTTCACACGGATAGAAATATATGTGTTTAATCAATACAACTCGATATAAGATATATCTATACATCGTAAATGTTATTTAATTATAAAACCAGAATGTGTTAAATACAAGCTCAACACAGTGTCAGCCATCTAAAAGATGTGCTATAAACAGCAGCAACACAGGTTAGTCATATTTACAAGGTAGAGGACAGTTGTGGCAGATCAACACTGTTTTGCTTTTTGGATTGAAACCAAATTATATTAGAGAACATTTTCACATCAATGAGGCAATCTGTAAGCATTTGGAATGATGCAGTGTGGAAGACAAAGCGGTCGGTGTTTAAAGGGCAGAAGCGGCAGGTGGAATCCTGTGGCCCCCCACGTTAAAGTTGATATTAAATACTCCACAGATATGACACTTCAAAATTATTCTTGTAAAAAGTCCTGTTAAATCGATAACACTGGTCTGAAGCACGAATATCGGTTACAGTTCAAACACAATTTGCAATTACCTTAATTAATTAAGTGGGTTGGAAAGATAAAAAACAACATTAGGGGTCTTAACTGTCCGTCACTATGTAGTCATTTTTTGTTTGTTTGATGTAAAAATGTGTGTCTTTGTGTCACTTTAAAGTTATTTTGAATCTCTTTGTTGACTTTGTGTCTCTTTATAGTTCCATTGCTTTCCGTTAATGGTATTCTTCGCTTTTTTTCTACTCTTTATTGTCATCATGAGTCTTTATCTGGTTGTTTTGTTTTTCTTCGCAGTCATTTTGTGTCAATTGGTTGTTGTTTTAAGCCGTGTCAGACTGTCCCGAAATTGACACCAGAGGCCTGTACTACGAAGCTGGATTTTCCTAACCTGGATATGTTTGAGTTAGCCGGTTGGCCTAATCCAAAACATACGCGCTGCCGCTAAGCTGTACTACGACGCTGGTTATCAAGTGGATCGCTATCTAGTTAGGTGCGCGTTCACATGAAAGGGGTGGTATTTGGAGCATTCGACCAATCACAAACATGGAGAAGCATACTGACAGCGCAGCGTCATACTTCCTGAATTAAAAGTCAACTATAATATTAGACAAATATGAAGAAGTTAAACTTTAAACATCCATGACTTAAACACTTTATCCAGGATAAAAGCCACATACCACATTCATACCTGCAAGGTGAATACAGCTGGTAAAAGAAAAGGTGTTTGAATGCGTACATTAACAGGTTTATGATATCACTGCCCCGTCTAAGACACGAGTGGATCTGACTTTAATTACATTTGTCTCGAGTGTTTCGTCAACTTAATGTGTTGCTTAAAATAATACTTCTGCATACAGTATGTGACACTGTGAGTGTTGCACGGCCAGATACGGCTCAGCTGACTCAGATAAGGAAATATATGATACATTATGATGTGATATGCCGTGGACTGTACTTAATGTTACTTTGATCCGGTTACATATGTTGTGGCAGATATTTAAGTAAGTTTTCTTAACGCTAATGTTATAATAGTCAGATTGCTCTGAACATGGGAGGTGATATTCTATTAATGTTCACGTTCACACAGTCTGTGATTTTTGCCGGCCGTCTTTCCTGCATCGGCAGCGTTTCTGTATTTCCTTTCTCCTGTAATATGACTTGATCGCTTTAAACTCCACACACTGAGCTCTGATTGGTCAGCAGGCAGTGCTTTCACTGAGTTGAGCTCTTAGCCTGCAACCTAACCTGCTCCGGGGCAGGTTAGCTGCACAGCATAAGTTACCATGGAGATCTAGCCTGCTAAAAAGATCTAGCTTCGTAGTACAGGCCTCAGATGTACAGATGTAGCACTCCAGATAGGACTCACATAGGTGTGTCCCAACCAAAAACCCAGTGGATCCCAGTGGCTGG
>NW_011348998.1:5480-49245 GCF_000735185.1 Notothenia coriiceps | reverse complement strand
ACTAAATACTGCCGTGATGAAACACCATATCATGGATTATCAAGGATTATTTCTGAAACAGTATGGAGCTCAAAGGCTTTCTCTCTTGCCGGTTATACCACAAGGTGAGTTCCTTTGTATTTCCTGATTCTTCACACACATGCTCTCCAGTACAGGTTAGCTCTGAGTGTTAGCGGTGCTAATGTAAACACCGACCATATTACGTCCAAAACAGTCGGGCATTATTTCTAATAGCAACGTTTCTGATAGGGCCGTGGGTCCATATTTCCGATATTTCCTCATATCGGAGCAAATCTGGATCAGCTCCGTAGTACCCCCGTTTTTAGAGATTTGGGTACGGAGGAAAAGAGAGAGGGTTTTATTTTCTGACGCTGCGTGACTTCCCAGACACACCGGGGATACATCTTTATGTATAAAAGACATAAAAAAGTGCATTTTGCATGATAGGTCCCCTTTAAGTTCAAACAGTAGTATTCAAGCCTTGACTAATTGTTTAATTGTTTCCAATGGTTCTCCAACAGCAGGCTAATGCTTAATTCGGAACATAATTGCCGTCATGCTCACAAGTTGCTCTCCATTTTGCAGGTAATGAGCCGTTGCCGCTGGGCACAGTGGAGAGCTACAACCCTGTGAAGCGGCGCTGGGAGTATGTGGCGCCGATGCCGACCGCACGCTGCTCCTCCGCCCTCCTGCAGACACCCAGCATGATGTTCGTCATCGGCGGAGTCTCCCAAGGACCCAGTAATGCAGTGGAAGCCCTCTGCTTACCGGAAACAGTGTGACACTAGCGTTCATGCTAACACACACAGGAAAACATCATTTGTATTCATGTTTGTGCAACGGAAACACATGAATTGGATCCAAAACATCGGACTAAGATACATTTCTACCCTTATGTCAAACTGATGGATTCCTCTCGTAGACTGGGAGGCAAGTTTTTGATATTTAACAAGCATTTTGAGAAAGATTGTGCTGGATGATGAATTCAAGATGAAGGACGTTCAGGCCGGCTGCTATAACTGCCAGGGACAGAAAACTGACAGCTTTTCTACATTGGCTAAAAGCAGAGGAAGAAACCGACACACACATATGGTGTATGGAGAAACAACACGCCTTTGAACTGTTAAGCATTTTTCAGAATTAAAGCAGGGTACTTTTCTGGATATTTAAGGAAGATAGGGCCATATCTGTATGTATTTGCTCCCCTGCTGCTGCGACAGCCAGATCGGACACTTTTCTATGACCTCAGACACAACAGTTGCATTTTAGAAGGTGGTGTTCTGCGAAAGTAAAAGTATTTTCTTTTTGTGGCAGTGTTTTATATGTGTGGAAGTTGGCACTGCTTGCAACAACATCAACAACAGCGGCCCCTAGATGCGTTCAGATTGCCGTTTTTGAGAACCAGTGATGCGTTGGCAGACTTTCACTACAGTCTTTGCGTTTCTTTTCTTTTCAAGTTTGCAGTTAAGCTGACTGTGGTTGATATTTTCAGCATCTGGCTCTGCACCCCATCTGTCCACCTCTGCTACAACATTAGTAATCAATCCCAATCCATCACCAATGCTCAAACAGTCCACAGCTGCACGTGAAGGGAATGCAGAGTTAAACCTGCTGCACTGAAGCATCCACACAGATAAATAATAGCCTCAACATCCAGACATCTTATATTCCCCCTAAATGTTATTATGGATAGTGGTACGATAGATAATTTTACTCAACTTGATATCAGCCACACAATGAGGAATCATTTTGAAGAGCTGATGATACCTTGGCAACATTTTTGAAGCAATTTGTCAGTCTAGGTTTTAGCAAGCAGGATATTTAAAAACAAAAAAAGGTAAAAAGTGTCATGGCATGGATTTTTGTGATTTTGGATTAGGGTTCCCGGGAGTATAGAACTGTTCTGGTCTGACTCTACTGTTGTGTTGGCCATCATGATCATAGTTCCCGCACATTTGCATAACCAATGTTGATGAGGAAAATGTATCATGTTATAGCTAAATTAGTGATCATGATATTGAAGAAAAGTAAATTTTTCTTCAACAAGAAATATTTCTTGTGTCTCTTTGGTTGTGTTAACACATGATGTGCCATAACTGGGTTGACATTGGAATCCACTGTAACTGCTGTGAATCGAAGTTGACTACAGCTGCTACAAACCTTTCGGAGCCTCAGTCCAACAGTGAGTGAGCAACTGATACCCAAAAGACAGACTTTTGTGAGGAATTCTGTTAGTTTGGGCTGAGGCGAGGATCTGTGTACAACAGTTAGAGATGAAAGATGATGGCGGGAGCTGCAGTGCAGTGTTCTTTCTGAACGATTCAGTAAGTTGTGGACAGCAGACGCTGTATGCCGGGAAACAAAGGAATTACCCAGTGGACTGTGTTACCTTGTGGCAAGCATCCTCTGTTTGTCTTTCTTATGCTGCCATACAAGTAGCATTATCCAATTTCGCTTGAAGAGACACTGTTCAGTTCCTCCATTCAGAACGTTAGGGTTAGGCTTAGCGTTTAGTGCAAGAATCACGGGCTTTCAATTGAATCTTTTTCTTGGCACATTATAATGTAAAACTTGAAATAAATGACCCTAAGACTTAGTAAAGGTTCCATTTCAACCAAAGTGTTTGAAGCAATTGGTTGTTTTTGTTAATATGTGTATCATTGGGCAATGGTTTTACCAGCTTCATTGCCCTTGTACTCCTTATTGCTGACTGGAAATTATTTTTGTCATGGACATATTTATTTGCCAATTTATTTGATGACCTAGTGATTAAAGGTAGGGTGTGCTTCAACATGATTTATGATAGTTAATTTTATAATAAGAAAGATAAAACAAAACGAATACCACATTGGATAGAGAGATAGGACTGGACAATGGTCTATTTTGCCACTCTAACACACACACTAAGCTCCGGTACAGTACAGTCCTGCAGCAACATTGCAGGGTCCATCATTTAAAGATGACATTCGTTGGCTTAATCCAAACCATTTAAAATGACTGAATGAATGTCACAGATGCGTGAGATTCCATGAATCCCCAGAAGGGACATATGGGGGAAAAACAGTTGAAGGTTTAAAAAAAAATACACATAGTTTCTCACACACAAATATGTTTGTGGTGGGCACCCTGGCAGAACTTGTTACAGGAGTCAGACATGTAATACTGTGGAGAGCGCTGGAGCTGCCGGAGCTCAGATGAGGTGCCAGTTGACTGTTGGTTATTTCTGGTGCGCCATTGTTTGTATTTAGTGTGTGAGGTAGAATCCACTCACTTATGCCAGGCACATACCTGCAAGCCTGAGTTCAAGACTGCTGTCACCTTCTCCCACGGTTCCTTTTGGCAACATTCATTAAAGCTTGGAGAACACAAAGATAATTGTGTCTGTAAACAGCTCTGCTGGTTGGGAGCTGTGGCCCCCTTCCAACCATGAGCCTACTTGAATTAACAGCAGTTTGCTAGAGTATGTGTGAGAGGGTCATTTTATTTGTTGTCCTGGATGGGTCTCATGCAATTTATTTGCATATAAATTGCTCATGAAGAGTGTATTTCTAAAAAGTTATACAAAAAGAAGGATTTGGCTTTGTTTTTACAGGATTTTTTCATTGCCTTAATGGAGCCACAGAGGAATTTATTATATTTTTGAATATAAAAAGGAGAAAAATTAACAAGGCTGAGTTGAAGCAGCAAGGTTGTTAGCTAATAGTTCCTTTTTCACAAACAATACAGAGCCGGACAACTTTCTTTTGCAGTAGTGTTTCTGTTCCCCTGAAGAATGTAAGGCTACTATCTCCTTTAACTCTTTGATTTCCACTAAATCCTGAGGGAAATATCTTGCTTTTTAGCTGCTAAATGCTCACTGTGTCTTTCTATGAAACAACATGAGAGAGAGTGACTGCTGTAAGACTCAAATGTGCTCTGTAGAGCTGAGGAGGACTGCAGAGTTTGGTGAAAAACATTTGTAAGTGCTATTTTGATCTCTTTTTATCAAAACCATGTTAGTTGATTTGTATTGCCCGTTGCTCTAAGCTGAAAACACAACATCTGACATATAATAATTTCATGTGTGCAGCTGTGCTTCTGTGTCTAAATTGTATTTGTGTGATTGTGACTGTATGTGAGGGCTTTGTTTTCATGCGTGTGCGTGGGTACACATTCTTGTCACCCAGCAACACTCACCATCTATTATTGTGCGAGCTGTCTGGAGGATGTGAAATGTCTCCTTCCCAGTCCTTCTGTTTCTCTGGCTCTTCTAAACAGTTTACATGCCACACTGCAGTCCCCGAGGAATTCTGGAACAGTGCCAGAGTGAGCTCTCTCTGTGGGTGTCTGTTTTTACTTTTCCCTCTCTGACCCTGTCAGATTGTTTTCCAGAGAAGATGCTTCATAATTGTTCAAGTTCTCTTTCAATAGAAAAGATTTCTCATGAATCAGATTTTCTGGGTACTAATGTGCTGCTTTACTAATTTGGAGTGAAATCTCTCTTCAAATTCAGACAGAAAGTTTTGGAACAAAAGAGAGGATGCCTCAGTACAGGCTGTACCTTGAGCCAGTAGCAAATGATGCACAGGCATAAGGAAATGCACTCTTACATGTAGGGTGACCAGGTGTCGTACACAGCATTTTTATAATTGGTTCCGCATCCAACACAATTAGGAAATGTCCTGCGTTTGATTGACAGTTGCCCTTTTTAATACTTTATTACTTCTAATACTACATCTAAGGCTTTTATCCAATGGCTGTTTAGAAAGCAAGAAGGGGCTATCCCCATTAGCTGCGTCAGATGTCAATCATTTAACATAGTCTGGCAAATGTGTACTTACTGAATGGGTGTATCCAGTGGAGGGCGATTCCCGGAGAGCTTTCTGAGAGATTTGCCAGATTTCTTTTTCTTTTTCGTGCATTGCGGTAAATACGATTTGAAGGGACAACCACAAAAAATGCCAGGCTCATAAACTGAAAACAAATGATGATAATGAACATGTACCACACTTTGCAGCAATTCTATCCTAAAGGTCAGCTGACTGTGGAAGTAAGCTATGACTTTCAGACTCAAAGGTGCAAAAAAATAATGTGGACGATTGTTTGTTGGAAAAATTACTTGCATAGTTTGTGCAAAGAAATCCATCCATAGCAAAGCGTTGTTATTAATATTTATAACTTGATAGTTTCAATACAAATAAAAAATGTTTAGGGTTATATTGAAATATCTTAGCTTTGCTGTAACTTCTCCCCCATTGTCCCACACCAACATATTCTTTGTCCCACATCTGGCTTTGTTGACAACTGGTCACCCTACTTACTTTCCACGACCAGAGCATTAATATGGTTCTGATTAGCACAGGTTTGAGGGTGATTTTTCATACAGAAAAATCTGCAGTACCTGAGGCACAGGGCAAATTAGAAAGTTATAAGTGCCCTAAAATGGTTTCACAGATTTGTAATACCCCGCAGTATCTGGTTGTCAACAAATCACAAGACTCATTCTCAGGCACATTTTTATTATCTGAAGCTTACAGACATGACTTGCAATGCTTCGAATAGTTGCCTTGTGTATCATTTACTTTTCAAATATTTCAAGATTACAGTACACCCTTATTTCCAAGATACATTCAGTGCCCTATTGAAGTGTAGGCACACTGTGTATGCCATGCTCTGTGCCTTAATTCACAAAAATAAAAAGGCCCAAAGGCTTAGGTTCTGAAACAAAAGCGGGGGTGCGTTCCATACAGTGCAAAGATGGGGGCGGAAGATGCTGAATTCACACTGTTTTCAGTTTTATGAATCCAACGCAGAACTGTGTATCATATTCGACAATGAAAAGCCTCTCCAGTTTTTTTCTTTTTTTGTGCGGGCCAATTTAACAGTTTCCTGGGCAACAGGGAACGGTGTCAACACCCGCAGGTAGCATAATTGTGTTCCTCTCACATTAGCATGTGTTCTTGTTTTTGTTCCTATTTTTTGGACCTGTGGATGGAAAAAAATATCAAACATCCCCTTTTTTATTATTCATCAATTAACCAGGATTAAATATATTTGTGTTTTTTGTGTCAATTGTTCATGTTATTACATTCATTTTACTCTTGTGTCGTGGATTGAGATTGTGAGGTGACCAAAAATGTTGTGGTGTTGACCACATTTTAACTGGGTTCCCCAAAGTGTTTGTCACTAGTTATGTTTAGTATACAGTGGTGCAGGAATGGATCCTAAACCCTGGGAATGAGTCAGCATTTTAACATTCTATGTATTTCTATTTGAGCCTTACACAGATAAATAATTTTTCTCTTTAACCATATTGCTCAGAAGACATGCAGTTTGTGTAACACTGGAGATTATGTACATGTAGTACTGCTATCTAAATGTTCTGAAGTAGAAATGTAAGGTGGCCAACAGGTGTAAGCGCAATACAACGGCCTAGAACATTTATAAATATAAAAATGTGCCATAACACATGCAAATGAAGAAACATCTAAAACTTGACGAAATATAAAGATGATCATAACATTTTAAGGAATCATGCAATAACATTGTTAAAATAGGCCGATACAATTTTTCCAACAACAGTGACAGTTGGCCAACTTATCATCCCTGAATGAGTTGTGCTGCAGCGTTTGATATTTGCAGCGTTCTGTTTATGCAGCAATTCTAGTAAATGCTGCACAATTTTCCTCTAATTGGAGAAGATGTTTCTTCATTTGCATGTGTTTTGATACATTTGTGTTTTTATTTTTGCATCGTTTCTGAAGCTGCATCAAATTTGTCCTGGGCTATAGCACGTTTGTACATGTCGACCACCGTAGAAATGCCTAGGAATGATTATACTTTAAAACCCAAATTGTCATCAGCAAAATAGAATACAGCAAATTTCAAAACAGATTGAGGATATTTTGTATTCCGTATTATTCTCTGTTCTAATTCTGTGATTGAATCAAGATTGTTCAAATATTTACTTTTGCAGAACCCTGTACAAATCGAGGACCTCCAGCTTTAAACACTGGTTGTCCTTTTAACTCAAAAGTGAAACTAGTGTGGACAGACATTTTGGGAAACACACAGAATCCCTCTCCTGTGCTGATCCCTCTCCCTGTACTGTGATTGACATGGTAGAACAATGGTGTTAAAAAAGCTTTGTGGTCTCTGTGGATCAGTAATGCCATGTGCTCTGTTTTTGCAAAATGTGATTTGGAAGGTTTAGTAATAAAATGTAGTGAAGGTGATAAGAAAGAAGGTTGGACTCAACTCGCTCAGATGGCGTGTGTGGGGAGGTGTAAGGCAGTGTGTGTGGAAAAAGTTATATATATTCTTGTTTTGGTTATATTTCGTTACACAGCTTCTGGAAACACATGCTTTTAGTCTAACAGACTCACCCACACACAGTCACTTCTGCCATTTCAAACTATGCAGATAAAGCAAATCAAGCTCATCCAGCACTGAGTTCACCCAAAGTGACAATAACCCAGTATGACCCCAGTTTAACAGTGTTGAAAACATTTATTTAAAAAAAGATATATAGCTATAGTATATATAACAGAAACAGTTTTACAAACTGGTATATTTTGTATGGCAATTACATCAGTTTGAGTGGTTTTGAATATTGGTAAAACTAACATTTAAAGGGAGACTCCCCCAATGAATGATGATGGTGTCATCATGCTGCTGTGGTTTGGGATTAAGAAATATAATTTCCATTTTAAAGTTTGTTAACCTAAGGATATTCAACTTTATCGAGGTGCAATACTACATTGCTGACACATGCATTACAATAAATCAAACATACAGAAACAAAAATGTATTACACATTACCACTACCTCTGAAACATGATGTTATGTGATAATAAGACCATTTTTAGCCCATGGAACACAAATACAAGACATTTTATTTGTAGCTTAGCATAAAGACTGAAAGCAGAGGAAACTTTGTAGACTAACAGAAATGTTAGCCAACATCTTGGTAATGTGAAGTACTTCTTCTGCACCACAAATGCACAAAGTCATTACAGCCTAATTGTTTTCAATAATGCTTCTAAGAAATACAAGATGAGTCTACTCCTTTTTTACAGGAGGAGGACTGTTTCCTTTTTTTCCCACCCACAAACAAAAAGAGAGTGAAACGAGAGGTAATATGCCGGCATTACTTATTTATTATAATTCTCATTATAATAATAAAAGTAATCCTTATAATATTTGCCATGGATGTTGTTGTAATTGATCAATGTGACACTGCAGTGCAGGAAATGTATTGACATGTATTAGAAGGTCCAGGGCAAGACTGAATCAGTTTTAGGATGTGTTTGGATGATGTAATGTTCACAAAGAAAGGCTGCCTCCCCTCATCAAAGCCTGTCAGTCACACACCAAATATATCAGTTGGTGTTCAATATTTTTAGAAAAAGGGTAAACGTTGGGTTATAGTTTCATTAAGAGCCAGTTTATGATGCTGATAATGAACTAGTAACAGAACTAGGCCAACAATTATAACCAACCTCCTTCATTACATAGCCTTATTAGAATTGACCATTAAAGAGGACAAAAGTCAGACAATTACAGAAATGTTCCTCTGGACTGTGATTTGCTCGTTTTTTTTTCACCTGTCTGAACGTCATTCTGTAACTTTAGTCCAAGTCCTCCGCAACCTGTATTTTAAGCTGAATAATGCTCCCCAGTCTGATGTGAACATTCAAAAAGAGCTAAAGAAAAGGGGTTTCCAACATAAGCATTGTTGCCAGAGACAGCATGCACCTGTTGTTTGTCACGCAATATCTGGGTGACATTGATTTTGATCTTGATGCCAGATGGTTGGGGTATTAAATTAGTAACTAATTTCGTTTGGCTTAACATAACTATAACCAATTATAGCCTGATCAATTTTGATGGTTCAGCCCAAAAATCTAAAGGTTTTCCTCTTAACTCTGGTACTATTTATCAATGTTGTTTTGGTGTGAGTTGTTTCATTGAGTGTTGGACATGTCTACAGTTGAGACGCCTGCCTTCTCTTTTACACCAATCTAATGGAACTAGATTTTCAAATGTATTTTTTTGGCGGTTGAGCACCACGCCATGTGCCATCTATTTCTATCAGCAGACATCTCTATGACTAGTAAAATTAAAAGACTAACAATTGAACCTTCTTTAAAATATAAATTAAAATACTAAAAACGACTTTGTTAAAAAACAAGACTAAATATCATTTGTTTCATCCACAACTGCTAATCAACTACATTAATAATGCCCTGTTTCAACCAAAAAAAAGAGACTTAACCTTCATTTACTCAGATTTGTGCGTATAGATCCTGTGACCCACACACAGATCACTTCATTTAGAATTTCTGTAATACTTTATATTCTTGACTTGGCCATGGGTTGAATCATCATGATGACATTTTACATGTAGCTAACGTCAACGTGACTGGCAGGCTTTGGCTTTCAGACCGAGTCGTGGCTGTGACTCCAGTGCAGTAGTTCAGTGCCTATACTAAATGTGAGGTAGTGCCTCGACTGTAAATCCTGTTCTACAATAAACTATTTTGACATGCTGTCTGTCCGATTCCATATGTACTTCGTACTCTTTTTTTATTCCAGCATCTTCTCTTGGTAAGAAGTGGAGAATAAAAGACCAGTGATAATGAGAGGAAAGAACATGCTAGCGTCTATATTCATGCATGTCTCTAAAGAGGTGTATCTGTGACTGTCATCGTCAAAATGTCACCTGATCAATAATAGATGAAGCTGACGTCAAAACCCACTTCAAACGCAGAGCATGGATGGAGTGCTCCTATAGAGAGGGACAAATTAGAAGGAGCACTTCTCTTGCACCGTGGTCCATCCATCCATCCATCCATCCATCTTCTCCCGCTTATCCGTGGTCGGGTCTCGGAGGTAGCAGTTTCAGCAGAGAGCCCCAAACTTTCCTTTCCCTGGCCACATCAACCAGCTCTGACTGGGGGATCCCAAGGCGCTCCCAGGCCAGCGAAGAGATATAATCCCTCCGCCTGGTCCTAGGTCTACCCCTTGGTCTCTTCCCAACTGGACGTGCCTGGAACACCTCCCTAGGGAGGCGCCCAGGTGGCATCCTAACTAGGTGCCCGAACCACCTCAACTGGCTCCTTTCGACTAGAAGGAGGAGCGGTTCAACTCTGAGTCCCTCCAGGATGACTGAACTTCTCACCTTATCCCTAAGGGAGACACCAGCCACCCTGCGGAGAAAACCCATCTCGGCCACATCCGCGATCTCGTTCTTTCGGTCATGACCCATCCTTCATGACCATAGGTGAGGGTAGGAACGAAAATGGCCCGGTAGACAGAGAGCTTTGCCTTCTGGCTCAGCTCCCTTTTCGTCACAACGGTGCAGTAAAGCGACTGCAGTACCGCTCCCACTGCGCCGATTCTCCGGCCCATTGTTCCCTCACTCGAGAACAAGACTTCGAGATACTTGAACTCCTTCACTTGGGGTAAGGACTCATTCCCTACTTGGAGTGGACAGTCCATCGGTTTCCTGCTGAGAACCATGGCCTCAGATTTGGAGGTGCTGATCCTCATCCCAGCAGCTTCACACTCGGTTGCGAACCGATCCAGTGAGTGCTGAAGGTTTTTTTAAATGTATTTATAGAAGGACCTTGCATACAAAAACATTAATCTCAGCAAAGAGAAGAGATGCAATATGCCAGATTATAGCTAATAGCTTATTTCCATCTGTGGTCCTCAGACAGGTTCATAACAATCAATACAAATAATAACATTGCATGATCTCTATCAGTCAAACAATTTTAAAACCTGATTTAAGTACTGCTTAATAAATTAATACATAGTACACTTACATGATCTCGGTCACTCAAATAATTACAAAGCCTGATTTAAATACAGGTTACGAACATAATACTTAGTACACTTCAAATACACTTAAATAAAATAAAATATCTAAGATATGACAATACAGTTCAAATAAAAAAAAATAAAAAAACTCAGATTACAGTGTAATTAATGTTGACATGACTGGTTGCTTAATATCATTTTTTTTGCACCATNNNNTCTTTTAATGATTGATTTGTAATATAGGTGATGGAGCTAGCTAAGTTCTTTTTATGTTTTTTTTATAAATACTGTGTCTAGTCCCCAGTGATCTTTAGCCATAGAATTTGATAAGGTGGAAATTATTTTATTCACTTTAGTCTCATTTGTACAGTTGAGTTTGAGCACTTTTGTATCGTCAGCTAATGCAAGAAGCGGTTCTGTTACATTGAAACTGTGGGCCAATTCTGAAACAGACTCAATAAAGAAAGTATTAAAATGGTTGGCCACGGCTAGGCTATCCTGTTGTAGGGTTCCGTTTATCATAAGCTCAGTATTATAATTTTTTGAGTGATCTTTTCCAATAAGTTTGTCAATGGTTGCAGACCGATGAAGCCGTTAGAACCACATCATCTGCAAAAAGCAGTGGTGCAGTCCACCAAACTGCAGACCCCCTCCCCCACGACTACGCCTCGAAATCCGATCCATGTATATTAAAAACAGGATTGGTGACAAAGCGCAGCCTTGGCGGAGGCAAACCCTCACCGGAAATGGGTCCGACTTACTGCCGAGGACCCGGACACAGCTCTCGCTTTGGGAGTACAGAGATTGGATGGCCCTGAGTAGAGATCCCCTCACCCCATACTCCCGCAGCACCTCCCACAGTAACTCCCTGGGAACTCGGTCATATGCCTTCTCCAAGTCTACAAAACACATGTAGACAATAAGGATAAGGATAAGCGTACTCCCAGGCCCCTTCCAGGATCCTTGCGAGAGTAAAAAGCTGATCCGTTTAAACATTTCTTAAGGGATTTTATTGTTCACTGTCTATAATCTAACTTCAGCAGGCTTTTCCCCCCTCTTGATCCAAAGCATCTTCATACTAATATTATTGTGAAATACAAAATTGCTTTATACTCACGGGGACACAAGTAAAGCAAACCTACCAACAATGCCATGTTTCCTTGGGTACCTAGCCAAAGCTAATTAGACAGTGCAGGAATAAAGTATAGAGTACTTTTTACCTTTCAAATGTTTCCCCTTTTCTTCAAAAGAAGGAGCTACATATACACTTCATCTTCTGCTCAGTAGATACAATTCCGGCAGCTGTCTGCTTCTGCCACCTAGTGGTGTGTGTGTGTGTGTGTGTGTGTGTGTGTGTGTGTGTGTGTGTGTGTGTGTGTGTGTGTGTGTGTGTGTGTGTGTGTGTGTGTGTGTGTGTGTTGGCACTTAAATGTTTTTACACAGTCGCACTGCGGGAACTTGCCTCCCAAAAGCCAAACAAAAGACTCCATAATGTATAAATCTTTACATTATCCAACGGGAAAACGTTATGCATCACACTAATACACATCACATCATGCGAACAATTTCTTTTTTTAATTGTAAATCCTGTACATGTTGCACATTTCTGCTCCATGCTGCCTCTTTTTTTAACTCTCAAATTTGAATATAGTATGTTGCCGTATTTTATTATATTTTACTGCACTCAGTTTCCAACATAATTATAATTTGTGTATTATTATTATTATAATTGTAGTTAAAGTATCCATTATGCAGTGGCTTATTCAATATGGTTTATCATTTTATATGGTGTTACTAGAATGTATTATTAGTTTAGCTGGTGGAGGTTTCAGGTTGGATTTCTCTGTTATGTTGGCCTCATATTTTACAGGATGGTCAGTTATTGTTTTATGTAAACCTCCATCTACAAAGTAATAATCAAACATAATTGCCACATGAAATTGACAACAAGGTATGATTGTATGATGTACTGACACTCTTACACTATCTCCCTGTTTCACTGATTTTCTCCCTGGTGTTCCACATTTTTTAAATCGGGGCCTGCAGTGTGTGGCTGTGTTTCTGTGTGAGGAGTTGGGATTAGTGTCCATGTTACACGATGTGCTGCAAGGAAGTTGTGTTGTTGTTGTTGTTGTTGTTGTTGTTGTTGTTGTTGCACCAGTGCTGATTTCCGTTTTCAAGAAAGTTGGCCTTATTTGGGCTTTTGAATTAACTAGTGAGCCCCTTCAATAAAAGTTAATAATCCTTTATCACAGATTATTTTTCCCTGGTTTATTTAATATTTCTGTAAATTCTCTTATCCACTCTAGAGTATTGTGAGAAGTAAAAATATACAAATAAATACAAGAAAGAGAAACACTGAAGCAGAGTAATTGTACTTAGATACAGTGTTTGACAACTGTTCACAGACCTGAAAAAGTGTTTTAATTCACCAGTGCATCTGTGGATGTTGTTGCACCAAACACAATTTAGAATTAACCTACAGAACAAAAACAAAAGATGAAACAATACACTACTTAAAAATTATACTTAGTCTTTAAATGCACAATATCTAATTTTCTACCACTAGGAATCTCTCAATCATCACAATACAGTTACATAAGAGTTTGGTGGCGATCAGTATCATGTGATCAAAGTGTGTCACTGCAGTCAGTTCATAGTCTGTACAAACTATGTTTTTCCATTCATGTCCAAATGAGATGATTAATCATTACCTCACTTGTTAGGTGAAACACATCCAGCCAATTTCAATTGTACCTGACATTAGGCTGTAGGAGGTACAGGTACACCTGATGTCAATTACTTCAAAAAGTTAGGATAAATTGAGAGAAAAAAAAAGAGGGGAAAAAAATCTAATTAAGACTAATTTAGCACCCTTATGGCATTGACATCAGCTGACCGTGTGTGTGTGTGTGTGTGTGTGTGTGTGTGTGTGTGTGTGTGTGTGTGTGTGTGCGCGCTCCGGTAACCCAGTGCATGTGTGTGACCATGTGTCCCCATGTTTATGTACCCCAGTGTGTGTCACCATGATTGTGTCTCTGTGTGTACCCCCGTTTTCGTGTGTGTGTGTACAGGGGTGTTTATGATTGCCCTTTAACTTTGTTTCCAGTTTGAAAGGACAATTATACATACTTTCCATTCTAACAACACTATAGATACATGAAAGCCCAAGTGTATTAACATGACCATTTTCTCTTGAGAAACTCACAGTTAGAAGCTGACACTCTGAGGTTTCCTGAGCAAACATCCGAGGCAGCAGTGTGTGACATCAGTTTCCTGCAGAGATAAAGTCTTGGTTTCTAAAACACCGCCAGAGGTTTGTGGCTTGATTTCTGCTAAACTAGCTCTACTCAGAAGCCCCTGGTTGAGTCAGTTAGATTTAATCTGTGATCGCCTCGTGATAAACGTGCGGTTCAAAAACTCCTCTGCATGAAGCACACACAATCTGATCTAACATTCAGAATGATGTGCATTTAATATTCAACTGTTCAGTGAGTGGGGGGTTAAACACATACAGTATATGAAACATCTGTTCAAAGTTTCTTCTTAGGGTTATGGTTATTTTACAAGACAGAACCAAATCTCAAATATTTTCTAGCACTATTAAAAAGAGTAATGTTTTTTTATTAAAGACAAATAAAAATGATAAAAAGTGAAGCTTTTACAATGCTTCTAAATTATCCGCATCGTACATAAATACATCGTCCATGTATAACACATAATTTCCTACCCTACATACATTGCCTTTATACATTTATACATTCAGCTTGACTTGCAGTATTTATGTTCGGCTAACTCTGAGTTAAATTGTACATTAAATCTTGATTGATGTAGTTTTAAATATCAATAGCAATTATAGCATGCACAAATGTTTTATATTGGAACCATAGTTTATTCTGCCTAAACAATTGAGTGAATTATTGGCAGCTTGTTTATCATTTAGGTTAAATACAAGAATATATGCATTCTTTCATATAATGCATTATATCTACAGATTAAAACAGACACGTTTATACACGTATGTGTTGATACAGTATTTTAAATGGTTGCAATATTTTACAGCTTTTTAAATACATTGAAAAATGTTAATCATAATTTATGAAATGCAATTATAACTTTTTCAAGGAATAGAAACAATGGGACACAAAAGGTCAAAATAAATTACGTAAAAAAAATAATATTTTTTTAATAATGCTGTGTTATGTCATCTTAGTGGCAAGTAGCTGTACGAAGGACCTTTTACATTTTCAAATTGAGGTTAATTAAACTGTTAGAGCAGCTAAAGGCAAACAATACTTAATTAAATTAAAACACTAAAAAGAATGTGGAGGATTTGTACTGTTTATGTAAACTTGTGTGTGCTGGACAGAGTACAAGTGCAACATTTAATTAAAAGATACTGCAAAGCAGTGCTGTTATGGAATGACAGTGTTGCACACAGAAGGTCATT
The DNA here is from genome assembly GCF_000735185.1 of Notothenia coriiceps. Taxonomy (NCBI): domain Eukaryota; kingdom Metazoa; phylum Chordata; class Actinopteri; order Perciformes; family Nototheniidae; genus Notothenia; species Notothenia coriiceps. The sequence goes on along the minus strand of NW_011348998.1, from coordinate 33,989 downwards.
TAAGTGCTTATAATTATCAACAATTATAAATATATTTGTGGGATTTGTAATATTTATCACCACTGTGTCTCACCCGGTATCATTTCAGACACCGTCCTCCACCTGTACGGCATCAAGAAGGTTCTAGTTGTTGACAAATACATTGATCGGTTCTGCATTAGACTTAATCATAGTAAACCATTTATTACATTTATACACTTTTTATAGATGTTAAAAAAGGATATTAAAATGTTTCTTGTACTATTCACTTCAATAGCCTGTATTAATTTGACCGAGACAATTACTTAACAAATGTGGATTTAATACATAAAATATATGAGCTCATAAATCATTTTAATTGTTACTATAATATTTATAGGAATTAAAATAAAACATTTACAAAATAAATATTAGGTTGATGAGTCCAAGCAGGATTAGATGCGGCCAAACATGCTTTTTATTAAAACAACTACTAACTATTGCTATTAATAATACAATGAATGTTTTCATTGGAGAATTCAATGTAAACATCTTTGATGAATGTTGAAAGAGTTGTAGTCTTATTGGATACAAAGACATTTAGATCACAGGCAACAACATCAGACTTTTACAGGTATGGAGTATTCTTTCATTTATGTCAGATATTAGGAGAATAAAAAGTTGCTTTATTTTGGCGCACATTCAAGTCTGCCTCGCCTGCATTATAATTCAAACTCGTCATTGCAGAAACATGTACATCTTCCAGAGCAGCCTTTGTCCGAAGAGAAAACACATTTCTAAAGATGCATAATGCGTGAAAGCTGTTAAAGTTTCACATGCAGCAATTTATAGAATGTAATAATCTCCTGAAATCTGGAGCGTGTTGAAGACAGCCAGCGCTTTCCACACTACATGTTTTTTTTGCATTCACCAATAACATTTTTAGTGATCACATTATTACTCTTATTAACTAAAAGTGTATATTGTGTAGCCTACACTAACTGATTTATTAATAAATGCGTTCGTATTGTCCTTTTTAAATGATATACAATGACCAATTTAATCTGAAAGTAAGAATAGTAGAAAAATAATTCCTTGATTATTCATTATGACATTTGTGTGGAAGGAAATCTCATGCAAACTCTACTTTTGATTATGAAATTAGTTAACATTTCACAGCGTGTGCTAATTTTTTCTCAGAAAAGTGTATGAAAATGACCAAACGTCATACCAACTTTATTTTAAACTAATGTTTTCTACTATATTATTCTGCCCAAGATCCTCCATAACATGAAGTCACATCGTTTTCTTTAATAGTGAGGTGATATGTGTAAGTCCAGATGAGCCCCCCTGCTGCAGAGCTGTGTGCGGGACTGCTCAGTATAAAGCTGAGAGCTGATCTGTGGTCTGCCTCACTCAGGGGTGAGCTGCAGTGATGATGCTGCTCCTCTTCCTCTTCCTCCTGCTCTGCACTGCCATCGCTAAAGGCAAGTGACAACTCTAAATATGTGACTTATTCCAATTGGACCGTGTGTATGCCTCAATATGTCACATTTTTTTTAAATTGTTTTTTTTTGTAGTTAAGATTTATTATTTAAAATATCGTGCAGTGCCACAATCTTAAAAAAAATATATGACTTATGCTTAATTTGGCACAGTTTTCAAAATTACTAAAAGCTATCTAAATTACATTTTGTGTAGTTATCAATATTGGGTTTTATGAAATATGTCTACAAGCAGGCATACCATTTAGCATAGTTATATGTATAGAATTATCAAGAACAGATACTAAATGAAAATGTGCTGTAACTGAGGTAACACTGTCCTTTTTCTTGTTAAGAATATTTATGTTTTTTCTATAAATAGTGCTGAATAAGATAGCTACACAAATATAGGAAACCAAGAAGCGAATGATTCAGAAATGACAAATTTGTCAAATGAATTGGTTAATTCCCTAAACAATTGACTAAATCAGAACATTTGAGTGTTATCATTGAAAATAAATGTTTGAAATATCGTAAAAAATGGGGAAATAATAATCATTTCTTTGTACCGCAGAGCTCAGTAACTTGTTTTTCTTTTTTAGAACATTTGACCCAAACACTAGAACCGCCAGAAGTCCCTATATACCTAAATCCGCCAACGGGTAAAATGTACCCGCTATAGATTTTCAAGGTACAATGTTGTTTTATTTATCATACAGGACAGTGAGTTTGAACGCACAGGGATGACATTTATACCAATAGAATCTGTGGAATCTCAGCTTTTCATATGATATAGGTTGTGCAGATAGCATGATGTTTAAAATATCGCTAAGAGTGCTGATTTAAACGCTTGGTGTTAGACTTGTGTTTTGTTTAGGTACAAATCTCTCTATCTCTCTCTATCGATATATATGTAATGTTCTGTTCTATGAACATATAATTGTCTACATAAATAGACGACGCGGACTACTTCTCTCATTCCGAGTGTCCATCTTTCTTCAACCGGCACGTAACCTGCACACATGCATTATGTCCTCAACGTGAGCTCAGTCATCCAAGATCTTGTATTCTCCAAGATGTTACACTATCTATAACTATCTATCTGTCTATCTCTCTCTCTATCCATCTATCAATATATCTATCTATCTCTATCTATCTCTCTATCTATAAGGAACCGCAGTAGACAAAAGGCGTTGCTATAGCAACACGTCATGTTTACGCTGCATTTTCTATGAGGTAAATATTACCCGCTGGCGGATATAGGTATAGATGGCATTTTTTTTGGCGATTTTTTCAATCTGACTTCATATTGACAATTGTTAACAACCAAGGGTGCTACATAACACACTTTCAGGAAAAGTCACGGACTGGGAGACTTTAATATGTTATTGAACAAAAGTTACATACAATCAAAAAACAGCTGCGGGTAAAAATGTACCCGTTCTGTTAAAAGTACATTTTGCCATCGCACTTATAGAGATAAGAAATTGGTATGTTAGGTTGTAAAAAGAAAAATCGCAACAAATAAGTGAATGAATAAATAAATATATATAGTATATTTAATGTGCACTTACATGCTTTTTGAGTTGACAATATATTTTGAAGAGGTTTCAGGCGAGTTTTTCAAATAAATAATAAATAACTTAATCAAAGCCATGCAGCTCATTGTTATTTCTCCCAAAAGATCCTAGATTTTAACCAGGCAAAGAAAATGGAACACTGATAACTGTTTACATTTTAAAGTTATTTAGTCAAACTTGAATCAAAATGGGATTAAATACCAACAAAAATTGTGATTAGAAAGGAATAATATCCTTTAAACAGTTTTTATGTACAATATAACATTCTACATATAATATGTTTTCTTAATATTCCTTTTAAAATACATATTTGGATGTTAATCATTTCTAATCACCAGTTTGACTGTCATTTAATGACATGTTCTTTCTCTGTAACTGATAACAATTATTATTGTACTTTTAAATACTGTTTACCTGTATGATCTCTCCGGTCTCTAAGCAGGTGAGGACCGTCTGATTCTGATTGATGGAAGCAACCCGTGTGAAGGCATCATCCAAATCTACCATGACAACAAGCTGGGCTACATCGGGGACAAACACTGGAGCAACAAAACTGAAGACGTGGTTTGCAAGAGCACTCAGTGTGGTAAAGGATATGGGAGCACCCAGGAGCCCGCCATGCAGCCCGTCGATCCAGTGTGGCTGAACGAGGTGGAATGCAAAGGGAACGAGCGTCACCTGGGCGAGTGCAAGCATCCCGGCTTCGGCATCAGCCAGTTCGACAGTGGGACTCTGAGGAAGATACAATGTTCAAGTAAGGTTTAACACTTTTTGAGATGCATCACTTTTGAGAAGTTAATCCAAATTATTGTAAAATTACATGATGATTTTGTTACATTTCATTTCCTTTACCTAACCCAAATCTACGATACAAGCCTTTTACCATGTAGATACAAACTATTTAAATATAGGCATAAGAATAGAGAAACATGCCTTGACTCAGATGTGTTGTGTGAATAACAGACAGAAAAAAAAACACCTATAGAAAAATAGCTACATAAATAACTATATTTATAAAAAATATATCAAAATGTATCGAGTATTTGTATATAAACAAGAACTGAACTAAAAATAAAATGTATATACTTATAAGAGGGTTTATAATAAAAGAGTTAAAAGGACAATTAATTAATTAATATATCTGTTTTACTTTTAAAAGAAATGGAGAATAAAAAAAACAGAAAAGCAGATATTTAATAATTTATATTCACCAGGCAGTGATGGACATCTGACATAATGTAAAATAACAAAAGTCATTGCATTTAACCATGAAGATACAAATTCAAAGAGCAAGCATCCTGCAACTAGCAAAGAACAATCATCCTGCAACTAGCTTTCAAACACTTTTTGGGCCCACTGCATTGGCTTCAAGCAGGCTAAACGTAAAAGTAGAGTTTGTTTGGGGGGTGGGGGTTCAGTTTAAGACGTTAGATATGTATAATTGTTGCCGTCCTGATTCAAATGGGGAGCTCATTCCACCATTTTGGAGCAAAACAGGAATGTTTGGTTGAGTGGTACCTGGATCATACATCAAAGACTATGTAACCATTTCCTCCAGCATGTGCGACTCGCTCTGCATCGGCCAATCGGCTTGCTGCTCTTTGACTGCTAGCAGGACCCATGTACCACTCAACAAAAACATGCCTGTTGCCTTGTTATGTGTTATGTATAACTTGTGTGTGTTGTGAAAAATGGTGGTGAAATGACAGAAAACCCACGCCTGTTTGCTACCCCGGTCCCCATTGACAGCAGAACGCCTACAAATCGTCCCTCACAAACCTGCCTGGTCCGTGTGTACCTTGTCCAATAAACCATGGGCGGTTCTTGTGGGGGCCAACAGGGGCCAGTGCCTCACTGATCTTTGACCCCCCCCTGTGAAAGAAGAGTCTTTCATTGTACCATTTGTGATAGTGTTGCCGTATAGGCAAAGGCTGTGCTGTTACTCAGGGCAAAGTTAACAGTAATGTATTTAATCATTTTTATTTGATAAAACTCTAGTCATTGACACCATGATTGGTATTTTATTTATGAACAGAATTTGTATTTCATGTTTTTTTTTGTTTTTGTGCTATGACTTTATACTGAACTAAAAATGATAAAATCTTGAACAATGTCTTTGTCTATAATGTCCCGCATTAAATCTGCCCCTCACCTCAAGTAAAGTTGGTCAACAACGCGCAAACATTTTTTTTTGTTCACGGATTATTGCATTTATTGTGAGTAGCTGAGAGAAAAAGCGTCAGATAAATGTAATCCTGATAAGGAGGACCTTTTTAATTTATCTTTTTTTTGTCTTCTAGATAAGATCAACATCAGCCTGGATGGGTATGCGTGTGCGGGAGCGGTCAAGTACTCCACCGATGCAGGACAGACATATTCTGGGTACTTCTGTGGGGACAGCGGCTGGGGTAAGAGATGCAGACAGCAAACTCCTGTATTTATTGATTATGTTTGTACAAAAAAATGTTTCTATAGACATATAGGTGAAACAAAACAAATAAAATACGCCTTATTGTGTGCCTTGAATCATAATGTTATTTTTATGGGAATTTAAGACAGAAATTTGAAAATAAATGAAAACACAAACATAATTCATATAAATGATCAACTTGAGCGAACTAAACTAATACGTTGAAAAGAAAATCATATACAAATTCATAATAAGCAGGATTATAATAAAAATGAAAAACACCAACGTACTGCGGGAGTTCAAAACAGAAATCTTTTTTTTCTCATGTAAAGTAAAGATGAAGGAATCAGTGGCACGGCTGAATAGTGGAAGATGTTCTCGGTCTTTAAACCATCGTATCTCACTTATTTGACATTACCACATGAATGCATCCATGTCTAAACAGCATGCACTGTTATAGCTGGCTGAGGAAGAGGTCAAACATTGAATCTATATTTTAAAGTTAGGTAGTTTGTAGTATATTTATGGTAACACAAAGGGATCATTTGGCCCCCTCCAAATGGTCTCAAGTTAGATATGAAGGATATTGAGAAATGTGTAATGGCAAAAAAAATAAGATGTTCCTGGGAAGTATTGGAAAATTCCAACTGTTAAGGCATCAGGTATTTATTAATTACAATAATACTATTATTAATTCTAATGACAGCTATAACTACTGGAGGAATTCAGAGGGTAAGTCACTCTTTAGTGAAACAAATCATTTGAAACATGACATACATGCCCCAATTTTTCTTCCTTACTTTCAACGAGACGTATGATGTTCGTTTAAGGTTCATACTTTCTTTTCGTTTCTTCAACATTGCTACATAAATGGCACCACTTTTGACAGTATGGGCCCGCTCTTTATTTTTTCTATTTGATTTGATTACAAGGCATACATAACAAAAGAAGTACTCATATACATAAAAAAACATCAAAGCAATCGACAAATCAGGAAAAGACAAAAACAAAACAAACTTATAAGATATAGATTACACATAATAAAACATTGATGCTCATACGTATATACATGATCAGATCTTTCCCCCTGGTCATTATATATGTTTTGTGTTCTTTCACTGACCCATTCTATCCCATTTTTCATCAAAGATATGAGCTTGGTTTCTGATTCTAATGCTTTCTTTCTCAATTCCATACATTTCATTTACTAGATTATACCATTGTGAGTCAATTAAGATATTATATTTTTACCAATTCCTTGTAATTTGTTTAATAATTGTTATTCTTATCACAAGAAATAGATAGGAATCTTTTGTTTGTTAAAAGGAGCTTTGGATGCTTTTGACTTGTAATGCATTCATAGATTTCTTTTTTATGATCCTCATCAAGACAACGATGCATCAAATATTTTGTGCAAAAGCCTGAAGTGCGGTACAGCCAAGGAAATTCCCAAGAAGCCGTGGATCACTCTCAAACAATCAGAGAAGATGTGGGCAGATTGTTCAGGCATCAAAGGCCTAACTAATCTGTGGCAGTGTGCGACTGCGAAAAAAGGTTCAGCGTGTCTCAATCCTGCTACTGTCATATGCTCAGGTAACACACACTCACACACTGAACCAATACCTGGTCTCATAGAATCATCTACCATGAAAACTTATTTTATCCCCGGTGCTGTTTGTTTTTAATGTATAAAACTATTTGCAAAGATTTGAACTCCAGATACAAAGTCTACTATACTGTAAATATCAGTTTGGATTGATGGCTCCAAACTGTTTTTGTATTGAACTTTTATTTTTTATATTTTGATTGGACTTTTATTTATTTATTGGACTTTTATTCCAAGTGCTTTTGAATTCCATTCATATTTGAATGTTTTATTTATGGAGTTTTTTTATTAGACTTTATTTATTTTTAATTTGACTTTTATTTCTTATTTATCTCTAAGGTGTCATTTAGCACTGTGAAAACGCTATATACATGTCATTTATTATTATTATTATTATTATTATTATTGTACAACTTTTAACCAGGAGACTGGAGTCTTTCATGTCTTTTTTTTCTTATCCATAACCTAACCTATCTATCTTTTTGTTTTTTTTCAATGAACAATGTTAACCACATGGTCAAAACTGCGACAGTAGTTTGTCTCCTGTTTTTGTTTATTTATATCATTTTTTTGTTGTTTTTTCAATTCAACTTTAACCAAGTGTTCAAAACTGCCTTTATCCAGGAGTAAATCAATTTCTATTGAAAGGAAGTGTGAATTAAGGAAATGGTTCATTCACAGATCATGAGATACTGCAACTCTCCGGAGACGCATCCAATGTGTGTTCTGGGTTGCTGCAGCAGAGGGACGGTGAAGTCTGGACTCCTGTCAGAGACGTCAAGCGCAGTACGGAGTGGTGCGAGCGGATGCAATGCGGAACATCTGCCCACAGCCTAGCTGCTGACGGCCTACAGCTCAACTGCACAGGTAGTCCAACACACTAACATTCCACCAAAAGCAACCTAAACACAGTTGTGTAAAGTAACTAAGTACATTAACTCTTTGCTTGAGTATTACATGTTTTTGCTGCTTAATACTTTACTTTTACCCCACTACTCGAAAAACTGAAACGTTGACCTTAATCAAATGTATTATGTCAACACATTTCTAATAACAGTTATAGGTTAGTCGAAAGCAATATTATTAAGTTGAACCTAAGACGTAGTTGTATTGCTTTGAACGAACCTAAAGCAGTTATGTGAAATCTGTTAACATAATACATTTAATTAAAGTAAACTTTTCCGTTTTTTCAGTGTCCTATTCAGAGGTAAATGGTGTACTTTTACTCCACTAGAGGTATTTACTACCTTTAGTTATTTTGCCGATGTGGATTAATGATGTGAAATCTAATCAAGTGTTAAATCAGACTTTAGTTCCACCTAAATTCACAAGCTACCCTGCAGTATACAAAGTCATTCAAACTAGCTGCACCTTTACCAGCTTTGAGAACACTTTGATGATCAATCATTATAAAACATATCATATATATTATTCTGAAATGGACCAATCTGCACAATGAATACTTTTACTGTTAGGACTTTAACTATATTTTGATGCTAATACGTTTTATTTGAGTAACATATTGAATGCAGGACTTCTCCAACCTCTGCCGAAACACAACCATTTTTCCTATATATATTTTATCCAACTGACAAAATGATAAATTGAATAGTCTTACTAAATAATGTTTTAAAAAATAAACCTTTATCTGTTCACAGATAATGTGAGAGTGGTTCTGATGGACAAAAGGGAACCCAGCCACTGCTATGGTGAAGTCTATATTAAACGTAACAACTCTCTTCAGCCGGTGTGCGCCTCGGGCTGGACCAATATGGAAGCTAATGTCGTCTGCAAGGAGCTACGCTGTGGCAGTTCTGTGAGTTTTCAGATTTAAGAAGCACTGATAACAAAGATTTTATCCAAGGCAAGATTATGTCAATTTGTTGAGCAGCCCCTCTCTATTTTTGTATTTTTATTATGATTATATGTGTTTTCCTTTTTATAATCACATTAATATTCTTAGTATTATCATCACTATTTATTTTTATTTTTTTCATTATTATGTGATTTTGTATTACTTTTATTAGTTTTAGTTTGTAGTATTTTAGTTTTTATTTGTATTATTATTATTATTATTATTATTGTATTGATTGTGTTTTTTTTAATTAATAATAAGAATATTACGAATATTAAGTAGTATTATTGTGGATGTTCTTTTTATTAGATAATAATACAAATTAATTGTATTGTTGTTGTTGTTGCCTTTATCAATGTTATGTTAATGAAATGTTTTCTTAATATTTTTTGTGAATGATCAAAAATAGTTATCATCATCATTGAAAACAAAATGTCTCTGTAAATGACTGCACATCCGATCAAATGTTTGCCACTAATGAATGACATGGATCCTTAATGATATAACCATAAACGCTGTGCTCCAGGTGCTCAGTAACGATGAGAAGAGTTCTCGAGGAGGGGAAATGGACAATGTGATAATGCACAATGTGGAGTGCTCAGGGAAAGAGTCGTCCCTGTGGCACTGCAGAGCACAGCGGGACCAAAACCTGAGATGTTCTTCCAAGGCATACGTAGTCTGTTCAGGTGAGACACAGCAGCAATGTTGTAATACCAAATACATGTAAATGTAGAAATCACAATATTCCTGCCCAAACAGCAGCATGTGTTTACTGCAGTATCAGGTCGAAAACCACCAGACTCAGGGACAGTTTCATCCCACAGGCCATACGACTATTAAACACCTGCACTTTTTAAAGAACATCCACAACATTCATCTGTTTGCATCTTGCCAATTATTTATACAACACTATTTGTTTTTTATTTGTATTTACTTGCACTATTCTATCTGTTTTATTTGTTCTATGTGCTATTTATATTGTTGGAGGAGCTTGTGAGTTTTTCATTGACATAACAACACTGTAGCTAATGTGAAAATGACAATAAAGCCTTGAATCTTGAATCTTTGACAATTCTCTTGCTATCATGGAACAGAAAGCATGGAGGTGAAATTGAAGGACACTCCTGGGAAATGTGCCGGCAGACTGGAGATCAAGTACGAGGGCAAATGGCAGAGGGTCGATAAAAAAGAATGGACAGATACGAATTCAGATGTCGTCTGCAATCAACTGAACTGTACAAAAAGCATTAAACAGGATCAGGCGGATTTTCAAAAATACAGCCAGGGTTCAGGTGAATTTCTGGCTAAGACTATAACTTGTGTGAAAAATGATGACTCCATATCTAAGTGTGAAGTAAAGACTCCCAACAACCGCGGACAGTCAGACTCGTTTGTAAGGCCGATTCCAAACATGAATAAGGAGGAGGCAGTGGGAATAACCTGTGAGGGTGAGTGTGTTTTCCATTCGTCTGACCTTCTATTGTGCCAATTCCAAAGTGTCGGTTCGAGTCAAGATGTGTGTGTGTGAATGACTTTGAATCTGTCTTTGGTGATATGTAACTAAGTCCATTTCTGCAGTACTGTCATTAAGCAGAAATGTAAGGTATTTGGAATTTAATTGAGTATTTTATGTCCACTCCACTAGAATTAATATTGTACTTTTACTTCACTACATTTATTTAACAGCTATTATTTTATGTATCCAACAAAGTACACCTCAAACAGTGAGTGGGTTGGCACAAATCTATTACCAGCAATTTTGATAATTGTTTAAGTATTGTTTGAGTAAATCTGTTTCACTCTTCCAGCTTACTTATTTTAAGAATTGTAAGAACTTTTCTACAATGTACTTCTCCTTCTAATACTTTAGGTAGTTTTTCTAAACATAAATACTTTTACCTAGGTAACAATCTCATTGCAGTTGGCATATTTTTACTTGTAATGGAGTATTTTTTACGGTGTAGTATTAGTACTTCTACTTTTGTAAAGGACTTTAATAACACTGGATTATGTCCTCCACATTGTAGAGTCTGGAGTTTTTTTAATATGATTTCTTTAGATATTTCTCACCAAGTGATATGCAAAGGTTCACTTTTTCTGTCTGTCATTTGGTGCTGAACAGATAATTTGCTGAACAGATAATTTGCTGAACAGATAATTGCTCTTGCTGGAAACAGCTGCAGGAAACTAGATTGATAATATGCATATATTCATTTTGCTTTTAGATTGTTGAGAATATTAATGAAATGTATCACATGGAATATAAATGTTCCAGTATTTCATAATAATTCTATCTTTTCCTAGTGTGAAAACAATGTAACAATTACAAATCGTACAACAAATATGAATATCTGAAAAAACTATTCAAATATATAATATTACTCACTGCACAGACCAATAAATACCAATTCAGAATTCTGAAGCTGATGGGAACTGTAAGGTTGATGATAGTTTTAATAATCATTTTATCTGCCTTTTTATACCTTGCTGCTGTGATTTTCCCGCTGTGGGATGAATAGATGCTTTATGATTCTGATTCTGACTTACAACTACATTTCCCCATTTCATTATTCTAAGAGAAAAATAAACGGTCGTTCGGTAGTTCCAAGTCTACGATGTGAGGGGTCATGAGCCTAAAATGGCATGCATTTGAAAAAAGAGGAGGCCACCCTGAACACATTACTAGTCTATCATAAGCTAAAGCTAACTGTCTATCTTTATTTTGTCAATTTTAGGACATGCAATGATATTTCTGGACGGAGATTCCTGCTCTGGCAAGGTGGGGATAAACAACCTCCAACAAACGTACTGGCTCTCCGGGTCTAACGTGACATGGAACAAAGAGACGGCAAACACCGTGTGTCGGGAGATGCATTGTGGGAGATTTTTGAATGTCAATAACACCCTGCCTGGTCGAGAAGAAAAAGTTTGGGATAAATTGTACAGCTGCTCACGAAACGAAACATCTCTGTTTAACTGTGGAGAAACACAAAATCCAAAAGACCTCAATTTCACAATTGCCACTGTGAAATGCTCAGGTAATGTGACACTATGTGGAGACTTTCATCTCATAAAATGTTTTCAACTTTCTCATTACACGTGTATATTTTCACTATATTCCATTTTCCTCATCCCTTTTGCTATATGCCACAACAGGAGAAAAAACAATTAACCTGTCCGAAGGCTGTTTGGGGTACGTCAATGTTTGTTTGAACGGGAAGTGCGGTGGTGTGTGTGCGAATCCGTGGACAGACAAAGACTCCCGTATGCTGTGTACATCCCAGAACTGTGGTGAACTTGTCCTAAAGCCCATCAACAAGACTAAACAAAGGGAAGTGAAGTTCAAGAGTGTGCACTGCACAGAGATGACTCACAACCTGACCAAGTGCAACTTGGTCAGCTTTGATGACAATGATAAGACTTGTAACAATGATCCAGCATATGTCGTTTGCTCAGGTAATGTAATGTTTTAACTATACTGTATGTTCCCCAAAAATGTGTGTTTTTTTCCTAATGAAACCGTTGTGTTTTATTCTTTTGGTGATTTTTGAATGCCTTTTGTATTATTATGACCAAAACATTTTCTATTTAAACATTTTAATTCTGGTTTGCTTCGGTAGTTACTTGAATATTTCACAGTCTTTTGTACAATCTGTAGGGGAACATTCTTTTTGCAGTAGTTGCACAAGATAAAAACACAAACACAAAACAATAGAAGTACAAAATATTTCCTGTTCATACAAGATGCAGAAGATGAGAATACACAATAATAAGATTCGTCAATTTCCAAAATGTTAAATCAATATTTCAAATGAGATTATTGCTCAGGCATCAAAGGATAATTAACTGCCAATGTGCCTGGTCGGTTGGTTGGATGTGCCTGGTTGGTTGGTTGGATGGGTGGATGGATGTTAATCAGAATGTTCCTGTAAACTCTGATGTGCTTAGCCACAAGACACACAACTGGCCATAACTCAGGGGTCATGCGACTGGCTTTATTTTATATTTATTATATCTTTGTTTGTTTTATTTAAATAACAAAATAACTCTGTATCTTTCACTGTTACAGGTAGTGTCAAAGCCAGATTTACTCCTTCCCGAGAAAAATGTTCTGGAGGTTTGGAAATCAACTACGAAAACCAATGGCTCCCAGTTTGCAAAGATGCTCTTAAAGACGACAAAACACGACACACCATCTGTCGAGTGCTGGACTGTGGTCAGACAGCAGATGAGATTAAAGATGGACCCAAAACAGTAAAAGGTGCTGTCATTTCAGAAATATATGGTTCTAGAGATGACTACAAGGCATTAAAACAATGTATGATACAAACTAATGATGGCCCATGCACTCGTGCTGACCTCCAATGCTCCAGTAAGTGTTATTATCGTTGTATCTTCTTCTTATTATCGTTGTATCTTCTTCTAAAAATGTTCAGCTAATGTATTTCTTCTAGCTTTCCAGTATATCTGGGACCTTCCTTCAAAATATATCATTTATTTTTTGCTTTTTCTTACTGAGATAGATGAGACTATTGATGTCACTCTGATGATTCTAAGAAACATACCAAACTACCACATGCTTGGCTGAGCCTAGCATAACAGATGCATCCAGAAACTGCTAGCTTGGCTCCAACCGTTGGTCAATAACACATTTAATTAAATGAGAAATCTCACCGATTAATCAATGTTTTACCACACAGCGTGAGTTTTTTAAGGTGGTTATACACCAGAATAGTTTTGGTCCGGATTTTAAGTCACAATCTTTCTGTTATGCTTAGCCAGCTTGCGGCACACTGTTGCTCCCTTTTTACCATAAAAACATTTAAAATGTTCTCAGCTAAATTTCAAATATTAGCACACAGTGTATGCTCTTTAGATCCTTAAAATGTAATCTACATTTTTAAGTTATTGCTTATTACATTGTTGGTGGTATTGGTTGTTCCTGAATCCTCTCTCATCTCTTCTTGCTTTTTTCAGGCTGGAGTATGTTTGCACTAGTTGGTGGTACTGCCTGTAGTGGAAATCTGTTTGTTCACTCAAAGGACAACAACAAAAGTGCTGTTTCCACTGAAGGCTGGACAGAAACTATGGGGAATATACTTTGCAGCAATCTTAACTGCGGCGATTTAATTTCAAAGGAGGCAAGAAAGACAGCTGCATCCTGGACAACGAGCTTCAGCTGTGCAGGTGTAAAGAATCTGAAGTCCATCTGGGACTGTGAGAAAAAAACGTCATCAAGCAACACAAACCAGATCTTTATTAAATGTCAAGGTATAAAATATTTCCTGCTGCCATTTCCGTTAATATGCAGTAAATTACCTACTTTACATGCATTTATATTGACCATTAAAGGTTTGAAATGTAAGGGATGACAGTTATTTGCTATCTTATTAAGAGTTGTAAGAGACTATTGATTCCAAAATCATGTAAGGCTTAATATGTATTACAACCAGCTGATGATTAGCCTAATGTAGCTTAGTAGTAGGGGAAGACACCTAGCCAGGTAAAGGTAAATATATCTGCTTACCATCACCTCACAAACTCACAAATTCACAAATGTATGAGTTTGATTTCTTGCTAGCTGAGTATGCTAGCACCTGAAAACTACAACTTGTAATATTTTACTTTAATATTTGATCTTGTTTCTTTCCTTTCTAGATGAACCTAAGGTCAATCTTTCAACACAGTGTGCTGGTGAAGTGACGGTAAATGACCTTGAGGTGTGCAACACAAATTGGGAAGACAGGTACTCACGTTTGGTTTGCCAAGAACTGAGTTGCAGCAACGCCATTGGTTTCTCTGTTAACAAAAAGCCGATTAAGGATAAAGAGTACTTCCATGTCAACTGTAAGGAAAACCATCATCAAATCGGCCAGTGCAAGAGAGTCATGGGAAAGTGTGAAAAAACGTTGGTTTCAGTTTTCTGTGCTGGTAAGTAGGTATGTGCTTATGTACCATCGGAAATCAAAAGTATTGTGTATGTAAACTTTCTGCCTATCATGTCATTGATATTATTTGGAATGCAAATCCTTGTATGATTATTTAAATGTAATCCAAATGTAAATATACTTGATTGTCTGTTAAATAGGAAATACTAAATGTGTGTTTGCATTTGTTGGTACATTTCAAGTCAGTCCCCTCAAAATTAAATTATTTTCAGGATATTTGCAGCTGAATTAATAAACCCATTGAAATACACAGTATTACAGAATGAAGTTGACACTTAAATATACTTATACATTTACACCTACTATTTGTCATCTTGCCAAGAGTTGGATTAAAGTTAAGTACTCATATGTTAGCTTAAGCCAGAAGAAGATTAGCCTAGCTTAGTATAGCCAGGAGATGATCAGACTAGGTTAGCACACAGTACAGACAGCAAGGCTAGCTGCTTCACACTTTGCTTTATCAAAATAAAAACTGCAAGCACCTCTAAATATCACAAATAAACATGATAATATCTTTTATCTCTTGTATATATTTATATATTGCATTGTATGAGCATCCTGTGACCCAAGTGTTTCATTGCACAACTATAGCTGTGTGTATGACATTACATATTTGAATCTTGAATTTTGTTTATTTAATGTAAGACATTCAATTTAAGTTTCTCTTAACACCATGGTTTTTATAGACAGAGCAACACTAGCTGCTTCCCTTTCACTCCCAGTATTTATGTTTGGCTTAGCTTAGCTATAGCAAATTCCTTAAATGGCTAACATAGAAATATATATTTGTATTCCTACAGGCAATGTCAAGTTCAACTTTACAGAAAAGTGTGGAGGTCAGATTCAAGTCAACTATCGAAATAAGTGGGAAAAAGTGTGTCCCCTGGCCGAACAATTTCCAGTGAAACTTCTGAAAACACTGTGTGAAAATTGTAAAGGCTACAATAGTAGCATAAAGGGATCTGAAGTCTTCAATCGGGTAAATATGTTTCTTCCAATTTAGTTTCCGATTTTGTAATTTTTAGCAATGTTTCAGTCATTAGTTTGATCATTTTAAAATCTGTATAATTTAACTTTAATCATGTCCTTATAAATATAAATAAATACATCCAAATCTGTGTTTTAAGGTCGACTTGGAAACAACACTGAATTGCACCAAAGATCCTAATGACCCTATGCACTGTGTTGAAATGAAGAGTTGTGCGGACCAAAAACCAGCGGAGATCTACTGTAACGGTAACCCAAACCAACTTGTCATTTCCCAATAAGTCAGATATTTGTTACCTGTAATACTCTAGTAATAAATTTTAAAAAAAATCAGATTTGATTACCTTGACAAGTAGCATCTAATCATTAATGCAAAAAAGGCAATTCTGGAATAAAATGTTGAACCTTTCTACAGAAAACTCAGTTCCAATAAATGCACAGAGCTTTTGTGTTGATTTAGATATATTGTACTTGTTTAGAGTATTTCTTTATATTACATTTTTGTAGATATCGATTGTAGACTGAAACCCATCAGTTTCCAGTGCACCCAGGCCAATAAAAACATTATAATTCCAATTTCTGTATGTAGCAATTCAAATATATATTCTTATTTTAAGCTAATATACAGTTAGGGTTCTTGCTATTTTGAGTTCTTCATGGTTGATTGCACTTTAAATAAGTTGCTTTGGCAAAAAGTGTCAGTTATATGAAATATAACTGACACTCTTCTATACCTTATCAATACACCAAATCAAATTCCTTGCACCTGAAAGCCTACTGGATGTACACCAGATATTCAATCTGATTCTGTCTTTTGATTTCAGGTTACGTGCCCAAGCATGTAAAGCCTGCAGCCCCTTCACCCCCCCCAGTGGGCATTATCCTGGGAGTAGGATTACTTTTGGTTCTGGTGATAATAATTGTCGTAATTATCCGAATCTGCATTGTCAACAAAGGCAAGAATATATCGCGTGAGTATATTATTACTTTACAACTGTCTTATGCTATTTGTTTAAACATAAGTAGACCATTGCAACAGCTATTCTGGTATACCATGATGATCATCTCAGTGTAATGAAGGTGTATTGGAGCCTTTTTGCCACATGAGGCCAGTCTTGTTGCATTCTGTCTATATTCTGACCACTGTATGACACCAATAATCATAACCCTATCACTGCTGCTTTTTTCAAGCAACAATATTTATTTCACTATATAAATAGCAGCATTACCAGCACCCACTAATGACTCATGTGGCTCTTCCATAGCCTATGGTCATATTCTAACCCTTTACAGTGTGGAGCAGGACATTTTTTACAATAATCAAGAACCCTTTTATAATTGTTGTTTTATAATCAGTCAGTTTGCCAACCATATTTAAAACCACTAATGTATTTTACAACCATACATAACTAATGGTCAAAAATGAATGGGTGATTGATATTGACACAATCCCTTTATAGAGAAAATATATCTAAACCCACACATTCTCTCATACTCTAATCTTAAACAGAATATATGAGTCAGCAACATGATTTATATGATAGAAAACCACATTGAAGTATTAGTAGGTGTTATCATTATGATTGAAACCATCAGCACTAACAACATGTCAATCTGAGTATTTTGTGTTTTAACATTCCCCATGAGCCTATACTTTTGTGTGACCGCCTCCGGTGACCTTACAATCCCTTTAAATGCATTCCACCTGCACATAAACTAATATTTGCCAATATTATATAATTTACTTTAGGAAAAGCAATGACATTTCACGCTTTAAGAATCCATTTAAGATGTTTTTACTGCTTTAAATGCCAAAACAGGTCAAATGATCCAAATGTACTATAAAGAGTTCAGAGGCAGAACATCATGCTCATTTTCAGGTTCATGCTTGCATTTTATAATATAAAAGATAGGTAAAAGTAAGAAAAAACATATATATATACTGCATTGTGCATAGACTTTAAATATGCAAACAGTAAGGAAGTACATAGCTTACATAAATAACAGCTGAAGGAACTATAAGTATACACTCTGATATTTAAAGTATGCATGCTTTGATGGAAAAGTACTTTTTCTCAAGTAATCTTCTTCAGTACACATTTGAGGTACATTGCTACTTTATGCTGAACCCTAACCCAACTCCACCACATCTCCGAAATAAATATTGTGTTGGTTTTAAATGTTTTTGATAAACTGAAGGATCAAGTGTTTGTTCATTTGTTGAGAAAATTAATAATATAAACTTATAAACAGTTTTTCCGACTCTTTTCTAGTTTTAGTCCTTTGTCCCGGACCAGTTTAATGTCTCATGCTCTTTTGATGCAGTGAGAATTTTGAGAAAGAGAATGTCGACAAAAGAAGTAGAGATTGAGAGTGGAGACTACGACAACGTCCCGGACATGTCAAACCAGATGGAGGACTTGGGAGCAGCCAGTGAGTCTCATGTTTATTCATTCATGTATTTTTTGGAGTGGAATCATAATCATTGACTACAAATATATCACCAGGATTATTCCTATTGAAGTGTCAAACATGCTAACACTTTGCAGAATTCTATTTGACATTGCTTTATGTTACACAATACATTATTACAAGTATTGTGCAATATTACCTTTTATATTTAAGTAACTTGTATTTCATCTTACTTTATCATTTCTGTACAGTGTGTCTTTTAAATGAGCTTTTACATATACAGTACATATACTTCTACACATATTATATATAAAAACTGATACTTAGAATTTGTATTATTTAGTTTATTGTCTTTTTTATTCATAGAGATTCTTCAAACTATTATTAGTTCTCACATCATAACTGCCACAATCACAACAATATTTGGCCATAAATGTGTCAAATATAAATTATGTTTAGCAATTTAGTTTTAATGTAATTTATATATTGTTTGCATTTATCTAAAGTCGCTCTTTCATTTGTTTATTTGAGTGGTCATTTTCTTTTGTCATTATAGATCATAGTTTTTATTTTTGTTGCCAGGATAAGCAAGGACTTGGAATATTGAAGAAATCATGTTTTAAGTTAATTTGTATATTTTATGTTTTCCTAATGGAAACACAGGGCGTTGTGATTTGAAATGTTGGACCATTTTAAGTATCTTTGATTCTTTTTATTTCTTTTGTTGATGCAGGATTCAGAGAAGACGGTCCCTTCCATTCCAACAATGATGTCAGTGATGCTGCTGAGATGCAGCCCCTGAACCTCCAGACCCTCACTGCTGCTGAAGGAGAACACCTGCTCCAGGATGTTCTCATGGATAAAGTGTCAGGAAAGTTTTGCTCCAGCTTAATCCCATCTGTTTACAGTAGGACAGCTAGAAACTACAGTTACAAAAACAGGTTCTTTTTTGGGATGAAGTGCTTCATAACATGTATTGGTCAAGTAAACATCCATAAATACACATGTAGTTCTTTATTTGAGTCAGTACATTTTTCCCAGATTCACCAAAAGTTTAATATGATATAAATTGATATATTTAAAAATAACGTTTAAGAGAAATTGTGATACAAAAGATACTTCCAACTGGAGAAGTTTGATTATCATATCTATTACATACATTTGTGTTACCCTATTCTCATATAATTTGGAATTGGACACATATTAACACGCTCTGAGGGTCACAGAAGGATTTATTTTTCCTATGCTTTATCAATAGCCTGATCAATGGAACATTTGTATTCCTTAAAGCAAGGGAAAACTAGATTTGTTTTAAATAACTTTTAACAGTTTTGTTCTGATTTAAGGAGTGATACCTCTAATATGTCAACATAATGAAGAAATCTTTTGGAACCTGGCTTTATCTGTTCACCAGTTTTCTGTATAAACATGTGCTCATATTTAATAGGTGATGCCTCTTTTGCTTTTCTATACATAGAATAGAGTGGTGCAGACATGATGTATTTCTGTAGACCGATCCGGAAGATACTATATCCCTGTTTCACTCGACAAAAAGCAAGGGAATTTTTCCATTACATTTTTGGAATATTGAAGAAAATAATATCTGTGGTAAACACACATTTATGATAGTTACACGTTTGTTCAGCAGGATAATCTCCACATATTAACACCACTTTAGGCGGATAATGTGTTTTATGCTCATTTAGTCACTTATTAGCAACCGCTAAAGGTTGGGACGTTTACCTGTGGGGTATTTACTGACATATTTTATGTTGTAGATCAAAACATGAAAATATTTAAATCTTGTTTTAACCACACACCTTATTTCAGGCATCTAATAGAAAACACGCAAAAAAACAGTTGACTTCCAAACGAACCAGGAGTGGTAAAATGCTAACTGATTTCTTGGTTTTAGGACTCGTTCCTGCAGCACTGTATTTCAGAAAACTGTAATATAAATGATATTGGGGAAGTTCCATAGTGTTATCTCTTGATTCTAAGTAGTTCCACCCTTTTAAATACCAATATTATTTGCACATTGTAAGCAATCACACGTTTTAATATGCAGCAGTTTTTCTCACTACAGATGGGGTGACCGTTGAGGAGGAAGACCCGGAGGAGGACTACGACGACATTGAAGCCTGCCCTGAATTCACCGAAGCAGAAGTCCACGAGAGCCCCCAGGAGAGCACCGCAGAGGAACCTCTCTTAGTGGAGGGAGACGATGATTACCTGGTGCCAGGCCAGGATGGGTGAGCCAACCCTTGGTTCAGCTGGCAAAGCAGATCGCCCCAAACACCTAGCTGTCATTCACTCCAACAAAAGCGTGTATAAAAAAAGTCCAACATTACAGGCTGTCAATATTTTTACAGTAAATAATCTTTTAATGCTGCAGACAATTTTAAGTTTATTCCAGCGACTTCAGCAAGTGACAACAAAAAAAGATAAACCTAATTGAATGACTGAAATAGTGATTAAAGCTAACTTTTTATTCATAAACTATCTGATTTGAAATAGTCTTACTTTTACGAAGGAAATAAACTCTGATTGTGTACTGCTAATTGTTGTGCTTTGCAGAGACATTGCCCTTACTTCTTATTTTACAAAAGTGAGTCTTATAAAATGTACAAAGTTTTAGCCTGCAAGCTAATCATAGGTGAGGAAGATGAATGAGGTCGTTTATTTTCTCTTTAAATGTACAAAACTAGAGCAGTTAGAACTTGTAAAAATAAATATATTTGTAACTTTCTCTTGTTTTGTTTTCATATGGCTTTTATGAAATGTGCTCAGAATGTATCTGTAATCATATATTATGTTTTAGATTGTTTTATTGAAAAAAAAGAAAGTATATTCAGTATTAGAGCTTCTATGATTTATGCAATATTTTACGAGCGATTACTTTCACAGTAGTTTGTAGATTGGTCAACAATTATATATTCACAATGCATAAAGCAGTCATAAAATCTTCTCCATTTAGCATAGTTACAGCAAAAATAAAATGAATATTACAGAAGTCCAACCTACAACTGCTTCAGTAAACTTGCATTGAGTATTTCTTTGTTTAGGCTTTGTAAGAATATACTAAATGGTCACATTGGGTAGTTTGTGTTAAATAGGCTTTGTAAGAATATATACCATTGAGATTTTACCATAACAATGTGTTTTTTATACTTTTCACAAATGTCAAACCTAATATATAAAACGAGTGTGAACGTTCAACTGGCTGTTATTGTCGTCTGTTTGAGTGTCTTTCATGACAATTTATGTCGGGAAATTGCCCGACTTAACGCATGCCTGTTTTATTCGCAATATGTTTTATTTATTCCTATTTCCATTTGGTGTTTACGGCAGTTTTGTGTATGCTGTTACCACTACTAGGTTTCATCATCTACCTACATCTAATGGATCACAGACTTATAGGAAATGGCTCAGATGTTGAGTATCAAACTGTATGTTGTATAAGTCATATATAGTTTGATACACAGCACAATAAGCCATTTCCTAACAAGACATCATTTTCACATGACTCAAGTTTGCCTGCAATCCACTGCTGGGTTATTTCTAGTTAATATGTAATATTTTCTTTCTTGTTTTGACAAGTTCAAATACAGTTTCATCTCCATGCATTTTAACATTGTTAGAAATCACCTCAACATTTCCCCCCCTTGGTTGAGACATAGTGAGAAAGCAGCTGCTCGCTACAAATGTTAACATGAGCAAGGCCCTCCGTAAGGGAGCCGCAGACACTCTGGTGCTGCATTTAAGAGATTGACGGACATGTTGAGCCTCACATGTTTAGTCAGGAGTTAGCCAACGTCCACTGAGATCACAGCGCCAGCGATACACCCAAAGGGACTAATTTGTAAGCAGCAGCCCTCGTATGATATGCAAACATCACACCCGGCCTCGCAGAGCCAGAGGCCTTCAGAGGGATCATGATGCAGGATTAGCTCTGCTGTGTGGCTGAAGCTGGGAAATAAATACAGCGGAGACATAGTGCTCCGTCAGTGAAACAGAGTTACAAGTGCCATTGTGTTGTGTAGTTGAGTTTGCAAGAACCAAATGAGAAAACCTCTTTGTAGAACAAAATTATCTCTTGACATAGAGCAGTTGTGGCTACTTTCCAAATAGCCCTTAAGATACTAGTATTTTGGCACCATTTAGGCCTTTACCATATTGGAGCCTTGGGTTTGAGAGTTTTGCATTAGCCATCTTGTTTTTTGGAGCCAAAAATGAACACATCTGGACGAGAGTGTTAACCTTCCGAGGCACATGCATTGCTAAACCATTGCCCTGATTGACAGGTCAAGGTGGTGCCAAATGGTCAATCACAAGCCCTAAAGCTAACGCTACTTTATCATCTCATTTTCACTACAGTATATGGGACCATACATTGCAAAATGAAGATCATGCTGTAATAAAGATTACTTAAAACCAGGGATTCATAACATGAACTCATCAGGAAAAGGTTTAATAGGATAATACATAGTGAGAATCTACAATCAGACTGAGGGAAGGCTATGTCCACTTCTTTTGATCATTTGATGCCATTGAGCTTTAATCATGTTTAATGATTTATTTGTTGAAGACTACCATTGTTTTTAGGCATGAAAAATAAAATACTTTGGTCCAGACTTAAATAACATCAACAATATGAGATGGATTGCCATTCAGTCACATGGTCTCCAGAGGATGAATCCTAATGACTGTGGTTATCCTCTGACTTTTTCTCTGGACCTACCATGATGTGCACATTTTTGAGGAGTGAAATCGTTTTACTTTTGCAATACAATTTGGTTCAGACATTCAAGTTCCCTGAGGTTGAATTGAAATAATTTGAGTGTTCCCTTGTCTTCTAGCTTCATGATCAGATCCTATTATTTGTTCAGTACTTCGTGATTAGTTAACATTTGCAAATGTTAGCATGCTACCAAGCTAAAGTAAGTTTACCATGGTACAAATTATAATCAAGGATATTACATTGTCAGTTGGCAACATAGGATTGCATAAACAAATGCAGTTCCATTGCATGTTTGCTTAACAGAAGAACCATTTGACTAAATGACATAAAACCAAAAACAAAGTATTATTTTAGTTCAATTTTTTAATTTGCAACAGCAACAGAAACAGCGGTGAATTTTAGTCCAGGCTGTGTTCCGCAGCCCAACCGCCAAAAGTGATATCTTTATCAGGAAGATGTGGGCAAAACAGTCACCGATCTGTATCTACGACACGTCAGCATGTCAGCATTATCACTATCATCCTTCCTTTAAGGAACATTTATGTACATCATTATTTACCGGTCCAATATCTTTGCATATATGATCTGTCTTAGTCTTAATTAGGACTTTTGAATATATTACGAAACAGTTATGTTCACAATATCAGAACTTTGACCAACTTTTTTAATGTATGTTAATTGTACGTTTTGTATGTTTAGTCTACCGTATCTTGAGGCTGCTTTATGAGGTTTTAGCATCAATATTTGTCTTTAAAATACAACTGTCAATATTCTGAGAGTGTGAACAGCTTTTTCTAAAATAAGCCCTTTGACCAAATGTTTGTATACTCATGTTTCTAATATTCATCTCTAAAACGTTGGCCTGTCTACTCTGCTGGATTGGCTCTTGCGGTTCCTAACAGTCATATGTTCAAACACAATTCAGTGTTGACAGAAGTTTCTCCAGCTACCTCAGATGCCTTTTTATGGAGGCAACAGGCAGTCGAGCCATCTGCTATGGGAAAGGCCCCAGTTGTGGTGATTTTCCATAACAAACAATAACGTATTATTAATAGTGCTCCCATTTGTATGGTGTCATGCAGAATGCCTGGATATCTTGACAGCGTGTGTGTGTTGGGGACATTTACACAGTGACATGTAGAGACTCAAGTCCTCATTACCTTTTAATGTGTGCAGAGGACTGTTTTAGGTTTGAAAAAGAAAAAGCAACACAATGTGTTCTGTTTAGTCTTACATTTTGTAATCTGGTACAGACATTGGGCAACCTTTTTATTAATGGCCAAAGTAGAGATTTTTGAAAATGACAACGTTTTAAAAAAAAGTATTCTCTCTCTGTTATCAGTTCCTAAATACCAAATAGTTTTTGTTCCATGTAGTTTAATGGATACAACAATTTTCTTATACTAGAATTAGTCCTTGGTGACATGGAGCTACTGTTTTTTTACCTAAAGTATCAGAATCCCTTTATTAGTCCCACTGAGGGGAAATGTACATTATTACAGCAGAAAAGAGTCAAAGACAGCTTAATGTTTCCTAAGCATGCATAAACAATTAATTATAATAAAAAAGTTAAACCTTTTACAAAAATACACATCCTGTAACAGTTCTGAGGATTTAGCAGCCAGGTATGATGTAATATATGTTAAAAAAAAAACAATGGTCTCTTTTGCCCAAAGATGAAATATGCTATGATAAAAAAAAGAAAGCCAATTGAAGTTATCTATTTTGAAAGTGTATTTAGATTTAGTCTAAAGCCGCCCAGAGAGCACTTCCACCACTAAAATGTTTGCTGTTTACAATTTGTTATTACCTCCACCAATGAGTACATGCTTTTGGTTCTGTATAAGTTTTATTTGTCTGCATGATAACAGAAAACGGGCAATATTTTCACGAAACTGAGCAGACCAGACTCATATTGGATACACATACTGTATATTGGAAGAATTACAAACTACAATACAAATATTGAGGAGAGGCCTACATGTTTCCTGTTTTCACTTATTTATACTTATACAAATTCATGTATTTAATGTTTTTATACATCAGTAAGGCCGTTTGTCTGTGTGTTTAATTTTTTACCTGGCAGCAAGACAAATTTCAACTCAACACAGTCGTAAGGTAACACACCATTGGCTGAGAACCAATGGCCAAGGGCATCTCAAGGGTCAAGAAAGTTCTGGAAAATAAGTACCTGTATCAGTGCATGGTGATTTACTAAGTATTACTAAAGTATCAGAAACATGACAGCTCTATAGATAAGATGGAGTGGAAAGTCCATGACCACAGTTTCTTTCACAACCGCACGAAACAATCTTTATTTGGCAGGCAAAGGAAATTATGAGATGATAAGACTCGATTCTCGTGTAAATGTAGTTTCCTGGAAATTATACTTTGCTTATCTGTTAAGTCTAACTTGAAGAGTACTGGTAAAGTCAGCAGGAAAGCATAATTTCTCATTCATGTTAAAACACCTAATGATGTTCCTATGTTATGTTGTAAGACACAAACTGATTGTGTTACTGTTTGCGTGTGGGCACCAGCACACAGGGCCTTTGGGGACAGGTCTACTTGGCTGTATTAGTGTTGTATGGCAGGCCTGGATGTGCACAGGGGTCGACTGAAAGATCACCTGGTCAGCGTAATGCCTTAAATATTCTGTAAAGCACGAGGGGGACCAAGCAGGTTCAGGACCCGGGCCAAGTTTGGCTCTACCCCGAGTCCGACACATCCAGGACATCCATCAGTGCCACAGCCAACTATAGCAGAACGCCAAGAGATTATTAAATGTAAACTGGCTGAAGAGGGAAAGTGAAGAAGGTTAAAGGGAGAATAAAAACTGAGACATGGATCCGTCATGATCTAACTTTGAATATATATAAAGAGCAAGATTGGAGAAACAGAAGTGGATGGATGGACTTCTTTGATACAAACATTTGCAGCACTTCACAAAATAAGCTAAATAAAGGTATACGTGTCTGTTCAAAACAAATTCTGTACATTCTTGTTACTCTACTTTACTATTGTAAATCGAATTATTAATGGCACTATTATTCTCATCTGACAGAAATTATAAAATACAAACAGTAGACAGCTGATGCAGTTGAGCAACACCTCATATTTCATATATGTAGTTTGAAATTACTGTTGCTTTATATGAAATGCCTGTTGCCTCAACTCCTATCTCCGTGTGTCTTTTCCTCGCCTCCTGTTTTCACCTGACAGGACTTAAACGTGATGAGAGGAAGCAAGGAAAGGAAAGGCTTGGCTCTGTTTCGGGTCATTAGTAAAGGGGCAACACCTGGCCCATTAGCAACACCTGGGCTCATTAACGACACCTGTGCCTGGTGCATGTTTATAAAGTCCCTTAGAGCTCAGTTACTGCATTTATTTGGGCCTTTGTGTTTCTGACATTTCAACTCATGCACAACAACAATTCTGGAGTTACTAATAACTCTACCTTTAAATTATTGTTTTTCTCCTAATTAGCCTGGTTGTGTGCATCTCCCTCTTCTGTCATGGCCATGCAGTCCATTTTGTGACTTCACGTGCACATTGTTTAATGCTTCTTCAGTTTTATGAATAAACAAATTGTAATATGTATTATATCTCCCACCAAATCCAAGTTTTATTTACAAAATACAAAATATTCGGAATATACGTAGCTGGAGCTGAAGCTGAAATGCTGTTGCACAGACAGACTTGAGAATAACTTTATACTGGAGAACTACAAAAATACGAAGTCACAGTTCATGAACAAAGAAACATTTCATTTTTTGTTATGTTAACATACAGTATGTACAATCTCTGGATAGTCACTCAAAATGGAACACTTCTTCATTCTTAGTTCTTGATATTTCGCTACATAAAACCTAGTTCCTGCAGGCTTTATTTTGTTTTATTTTCTTTAAAATCCCCTTCATGCATTTATTTTTTATCAAAGACGCTTTTTCAAACGTTAAGGCAATTGTAGGATTTGCCACTCCATTTAAATACAGATATTATTTTATGGGGCTGGGAACCCTAACCCTTGTTCCTCAGGCTACTTCCCAATATGCTGAAAACTAAAGGAATCAGTAATGCCAGATGTTATTAAATATTTACCTGACTATTCTGTTGTACAGATTTCCCATTCAAGACTTATGATTTATAAAATATTGTGCGTTTTTATTAAAATACCCGAGGAGCATGGCTTGATCGACCTGGTATCTTTACAAAAAAAAACACCAATATAAAAATGCAGGATCAAACTCAGTTGTTTCAATCAGCCTTGTCTTGTCCAACTACATACTAACCTACATTTTGATATCAATTATAATAATAATAAAAACCATGAGTATAGTGTATGATACGTGTTTTGACTTTTCAAATATAAAGTAGTTAAGCCTTCTGGTTATAATATATTATGTAAGTACACATTATTGAATGACCTTAGCATCTGAATATTTCTTCCACCACAATAACACCAGCATCTGTAGACTTTATGATGTTTTCTGACTACTCCTGTCTTTTAAATTGAATATATAACCCAAGCTCTAGAGATATATGGTACCCCTCTACATGATGTAAACACCATATACGTTTCATCACATACCTTATACCAGGCACCTTTTTTTGCATATTCGACATGCTGCCTATGCCTAAAGAAGCTTTATATTATATACATATTAGTCTCTACCTTCACCTCGCCATGCCCAGAACTATTCCCTGATTTTGCCATTTTCTACTGTCTGCTGCGACTCAATCACGTTCACTTTTTTAAGCCAGTCCTTTTCCACGTAAGCTTTGACTTCCCCCACTGTACACCTCTTTGCTAAATCAGGAGCAAGGAGCTTACTAAACATCTCCATAGCTTCTGGGGTGAACCTTTGCCACAAAGGAGGAACGTCCTCCTCAATGGTTGGTATCTCCTCCATTGTGCACCAGTCTGCAAACTCCTGGTAGAAGTCATCCGAGTCCATGCAGCGCTCCCAGGGAAAGTAGCCTGTGAGGATGCAGAAAATAACCACCCCGAAGGCCCAGGTGTCCAGGCTTGGCTCCACACTAAGCGGAGGGGTGGTCACTTCTTTCTGGCCCTCCATTAAGGCAACGGTACAAAGCTCCGGGGCCATGTAGGGTAGTGTCCCTGTGATAAATCGTATCATAGTACCTCTCTTCTGGGCCAGGCCAAAGTCTGCTAGTTTGACCTGGCAGCAGTGATTGTCCAACAGGAGGATGTTTTCTGGCTTGACATCCCGGTGGACCAGACCATGGCTGTGGATGAACTCCAAGGCACTGGCGATCTGGACGGCACAACGTTTTACTGAAGATTCTGGAATACCCACCTAGAACAACCAGACAAAGGAGGGATAGAGCTCTTTGTGTAATGTTTGAAGGTTTCAGAATACAGATTGCACACTAACCACAAAGTACTACATAAAGAAGGAAAGATGGCAAATGTCCAAAATGTCAGGCCCGCCCCTCCCTACACGCAGATCACGGATACTGCGTAGGGCCCCATCTTGCGCAATTAAGCGCACCCCCCCCCCCCC
>NW_011348998.1:0-5465 GCF_000735185.1 Notothenia coriiceps | reverse complement strand
CCCCCCGGCTTGGGACACAGAGGGCCTCATCACCCCCTCATAACCAGGGGTATCATAACTTTGCGTGGGGCAGGGGCAGCCCTGTTCAGACTTTCCTACATCAAGTTTGAGTCTGCATGGCTGCATGAGAAGCAAATAATGGTTTTATACATTTAGTTTGGCATTGTGTGAGTATTGGTGGTTTACTCTGGGTCTATGCTCCTTTTAACTTTGCATGTTGGTGCTACTATCCACACCCTTGATTAATGATGCTGTTAATGCTGTCTTGTTGGTGCCTGTAACATTACCTCTGATAGATAGTAAGGCTTGTATGAATAACTGTTTCAAAACTGATGGTATGATTGGTATTGGATAGGCTAGGTTGCCCTGACTTTCTCTGTGCCGTCCAACATAGTGATTTCTGCCAATGCCACTGGGCCAAGCCACTGCTGTGGAGTTTGAATTGTTTGAACAGCTTCAAGTTGTCTGCCTTTTCCAGGATTTATTCTGCTGCTGATTTAATAATATGTGGAAGGTTACTGAAGCATGACAACGCGTGTTGCGCCCACCACGGTGTCCACAGAATTTGAATTTATTGTTGAGTAGTTGTATTCAATTGTTTGAGTTTTGTCTCTTTTCTTGTGAGGCTACACATATTAACATGCTCAGACTGACATGTTGTTTTTGACAGATATAATATAATATAATGGCAAGGCAAAGTTCTGTCCATAACAATTATATTTATTGTTGGTTTGGACTACAGGGCTAATGTTGCTGTTTTTGGATTTACTAGTGTATACAAACTCAGTAAAGTTTACCCAGTACATTTTAACTGATCAACATTTTACTAATAAGGACCTTCAAGTACCTTTTATTATACAAGTACCTTTACTATTACTTTATTAAACACCCTTTAACACTAGAACCGCCAACGGGTCAATTTTACCCGCAG
Source organism: Notothenia coriiceps (assembly GCF_000735185.1). Classification (NCBI taxonomy): domain Eukaryota; kingdom Metazoa; phylum Chordata; class Actinopteri; order Perciformes; family Nototheniidae; genus Notothenia; species Notothenia coriiceps. Next base: position 4,534 of record NW_011348998.1, on the reverse strand, counting down.
CTGTGTTTTGATTGTATGTAACTTTTTTTCCAATACAATATTCATGTCTCCCAGTCCGTGACTTTTCCTGAAAGTGTGTTGTGTAGCACCCTCTGTTGTGAAAAGTTGTCAATATGAAGTATGATTGAAAAAATCGTCAAAGATAATGCCATTTATACCTATATCCGCCAGCGGGTATTTACTTCATAGAAAATGCAGCGTAAACATGACGTGTTGATATAGCAATGCCTTTTGTCTACTTGTTCCTTATAGATAGAGAGAGAGATAGATAGATAGGTCAAAACTCACTGTTCTTGTATGATAAATAAAAGAACATTGTAACTTGAAAATCAATAGCGGGTAAATTTGACCCGTTGGCAGTTTTAGGTATACAGCGACCTCTGGCGGTTCTAGTCTTAAAGTAACAGTACTATTACTCAACTACAATATTTGATTAGATTGGCTCAGAGCATTTGTTTTAAAGGTCACATGTCATGCTTTTCCGGTTATTACCCGTCCCCTTGTGTGTTATGAAGGTTTTTCTGCATGTAAACGGTGTGCAGAGTCAAAACCCTCAAAGTACACCCTGTAGCGAGTAAAACTCTAAAACAGAAAATACCTCCCCAAAACGCCTCGTTGGTGAAACGTCATCATGACGTCATCATCCATTTGATTCTTCCGGGTACGTGCTTACGAAAGCACGTACCCGGAACTAAATGGGCCAATCCGCGGAGCCGTTACGTTACGTCCGCGGAGCCGTTACGTTAAGCCCCCGCTGATTGGTCCAAATTGACCAATCCACACACACACACTCAGTGCATGCAGCCCTGCTGATTTCTGCTCCCTGGCTACAGGCTGATAACAGACAGTTGGGATCGCACGAAATTCTCTATGCAGACCAATTCTCACAGCGTTTATCGACCTATAAACCTTTTTCTTACTCAATATCAAGCCACACTTATTGTTTTTATTTCGACTGTGACTTTTTGTGTGTTCAGGTTGAGTTTGGCTGTGTTTGGCTGTGTATCGTTAAACAAGGAAATCACAGGGGAGGAGCTGCAGCGAGCCGTTTAGTGGAGAAAGTGAATACTGCTGAATACACATACTTTACAGAGATGCTGTATGCGAAACCAATGTGAGTTTGGAAAATTGCACAGTATTTTTCTATTTTAGTATACCTCAACAATGGAATTATGATCAGTGGAAATGGCCATGACATGTGACCTTTAAAAAAATGACTTACTTTTGGTTCAGAGAACAGCGCTCGACAATTTATTTGCAATCACAAAGTAGCCAACTACTATTTATTATTACAGTTACTGTAATACATGATCAAATACTGGAAAAAAGGTAAAAAATGAATCCTTCCCATTAGCCAAATATTACCATGTCAATACCGGTGAGCTTAAAACAGACTAAAACAAAGTGGTGAACATGGTTCACATTATATCTGTCCAAAACGTGTCAGTTTAGACAGTGTGAGCATGTTAATATGTTGACATTAGCATTCATCTCTAAACCCACTGTACCTAAATGCAACCTCACAAAGCCGCTAGCATGGCTTTCCTCTTAGTGTCTTGCCAATGTTTGACTCACCTTTGGCTGGATGACAGCAAACAGGTCCCTCCCAATGACAAGTTCTTGGGCAAAGCAGTAGTGCTCATTAGAATGGAAGGCAATGCCGAAGAGGCCCACGATGCAGGGGTGGCAGGACAGGTGTAAGGAGATGCAGTACTCTCGCAGAAAGCCCTGCAGATTAGTCGAGGCTTTGGGCATCACTTTCAAGGCCATGGGGGTCCCTGCAAGTAATTTGGCAATTATTATCATTGTTCATGCTTATTTTCTTTGTCTTAGGGTTAGGGTTAGGGACGCAGTGCTGATATTTAGTAGTTTCTGTATGGATTTTCTACAACCTTAAGCTGCACCGAGATCACTTCCTAACCCCCCTTCCAATGTTATTTTTAATTGAAAGCTTCCAGGCCTTAAGCCAACCAGCCTAATGCCAGCTCGTGCTTTGCATTCTGCTCTGTCCTTGTCTAAACCGACACTTTGGCTCGACTTATGTCCTCTCAGGTCACCTAGTCAGAGGACTGCCATCACCCACCTTATGTTATATTCAAATGATTTTCCCACCTCTCTTCTATTCACTCTAATTTCTCTTTAAAGTTCCTTAAAGTCTCTCCAGTCCAACCTTTTTGCTCTATAAATGACAACTTATTTGCATTTACTGGAACATTTAGCAAGTTATTTATTTGTGTATGTTGTAATGGTCGCTGTTGGAATCAAGTCCCCTAGTTAACTTAATGAAAGTGCTAGCCCTAACCTCATAACCCTGAGCTGATAACCCTAACCCTAAAATTGAAATTAAACAAATAACTACCCCTAACCCTAAAATAATTCCTAGTCATCACCTACTTTTTAGATCCAACAGATTCAAATCAATGCATATGTACGGGGGAAAGAAAGTGAAAATTTTCTCGACAGGATTATATTACTGTAATTGGTGTTGAAAGAAATTGCTACAAGGTTACTCTCTATTGAAAGAGATTGTAAATTAGAGTGCAGTCTAACCCCTGAAGCGATGTGTGACCAGCAACACTTTGCCATATTTCCCCCGGCCGATCTCCTTGACGATGTTGAAGTGTTCCTGGATCTCCCTCTGGCTCAGGCTCTGTGCCGTCAGTTCCATCAGCTCGTCAATCAGGCTGCCGTCAGCCAGGCCCAGCTCAATCATCAGGAGAAACTACTCAAATCTTAGGGTTACAGAAACCAGCTATTACAAATCAGAAATGTTCTATAGCAAATAGAAAAGTTCACTATGTCCCTTTCCAACATTAACTATCGTCCAGGAAATAATGACTTAAAATAAATACCGTTCAATCCATATTTGTATTACAGTATAATATAGTATAGCTAGTATGTGTTTTTCCAATCTAAATCTAAAGACATACAGTGGGGATTTATTTAGTTGTAAACAAGAACAAGCGTTTAAACCAAGTTAACTATTTTTGCTCCTCTTGCTTTTTAAGGTGTATTTGTTTTTTTAATGTTAAAAATATTAGTCAAAGGAAATAATGAGAAGTTTTGGCAAAAGTGGTGTTTTGAAACTACATTTGAGTGTAGTCCATCCCTAAAAAGTCAAAAATGTAATGGTTTTCAATTAATAATGTATGTGGCTACAATAATTTTCTAGCATGTATTCTACTTTCCTGTTATGTTATGTACCGGGTTGGTGATAAAACATTATATTGGCTACATTTACTTTATTTACTTTGTCCCTTATTTATGGGTTGTTCTTTTTTATTTCCCTTTTCCCAAATAATTTCAGCTGCTTGTCCCTCTCCCCCTGAGTTGATTGGAGGTTATTCAGATCACCTGTTGGTGAATTTTCCCTCTTGGCCAATCAAATATGACCCTGCTCTTTCTAAAAGGCAAGGCAAGTCAAGGCAAGTTTATTTATATAGCACCTTTCAACACAAGGCAATTCAAAGTGCTTTACAAAAAATGAAAGACATTAAGAAAATGGCATTTAAAATCAGTCATTAAAAAGAAAAGATAATAAAATAAATAAATACATGGATAAAAGTTACAGTGCAGGGTTAAAAAGGTTTAGAGCGGTAGAGAATTGCACACCTAGGACATTCTGACCCTTCTGCCATATAATGTACACCTCATTTCAGCAGATATTTTCAGCCAGGAGCTCTGCAATTTAACCTTTTTACACTTCTTTTCTGAGCTTTAAATGATTCCGAAACCAATTTTGGTTGAAAATTAGGGAACACATTTACATTAGGGGTCCATCAAAAGTCTCCTAAACTCAATCCAGGTCTTACTTTGATGGCAAAGACTTACTTCTAGCCTTTTTACTAGTGATGTTACGTATTGCGCAGAGGCTTCGGAGTGTGTGTCGAGTAATCCCGGAAGCTTTTTTTGAAGCTTGTATCGAGGCTTGTATCGTTTTGGGTCAGTGATGTCATCGATGACAAACGAAGCCTCGCTGCCTGTCTATACCACGTGACTGCTTCAGAAAGTGCTTTAGATTGGTTGAACCACAACGCTCATATTACACATGGATATATAATAATAACCATATTACCCCTCCTGTACCCGGGCCCGGTAACGGAATTAAGAGAGCTCAGACCCTCAACTATAAATAAATGAAAGCATAAACCCAATATAAAAGTGTCACCATGAGGGAGAAAGGTCTACCTAAAACATAAACATTTTTATTTTTTATTTATGATAGAATCTCATTTGCAATGCTGAACTGGCCTAGAAGGCAGCAACGTTACACATAACACAAACATATAAAAGGGGGGTACCTAAGCAGCCAGTTTGACATGTCATTGTATTTTCATTTTTTTTTAAAGAAAAATTAACTTGTCCACATTGCTTGCCGAAAGGGCAGATCTGCTGGCACTAACAATGTCTCCTGCTGTGGAGAACACCCTCTCGCTAGGGACAGAGTTAGCAGATACAGCCAGGTAGCGCTTTGCTAACACAGCAACATAAGTATATTTGGAGTTTGTAGTAGCTTTGGCTCGGTCTGAACTTT
>NW_011348997.1:12845-28919 GCF_000735185.1 Notothenia coriiceps | reverse complement strand
ATTCATTTCCTTTTAATTTTCACTTCAGTTTTTCGATGTTAAAGTAAAAATAGATAGTATATGATACGCCCCCCATAAGGTCACATGTTTACAAAGAAGTTCTTGGTTTCAGAGGAAAGCATTCTTCTGTCAGTTTTAGTTTTAAGTCCTCTTTCACTTTTTGTTGAAATGAAATCCCATTCACAACTCCGTTCGCTTCCCTAATTCTTGACATCATTCTCTTTCCTTCTGTAATTGGGGAGATTCAGTTTCCACTCTGTCGTACACACACATGCGTTTTTAGACAGGTCATGCACATACACAGAGGTCAGAGCGGAGGCAGCCAGTCTAGCCGGCGCCATGTGCCTTGCTCAAGGGCACTTCGGCAGTGGCCCAAGAGGTGAACTGGCCTCTCTCCAGTACCAGTCCACACTCCATATTAGTTGGTCCGATCGGGGACGTGAACCGGCAACCCTTCGGTCCAAAGTCCAATCCCCTACAGACTGAACCACTCCCGCCCTTTCATTATTATGAAAAAGCTTTTCTGTAATGCTCTATGTGCTTTAACAATAATGAGAAAATACCATAAAAGCAAAAGAAGGTGACGTGCTGAACTACCTTACTGATAAAAGCAGGGCCCAGGACAAGGCACCCAAAATATAAACTTTCAAAAAACAGGCATGTTTTATAGGGTTGGTTCAGTAAGATACAGCAATGAATAAATATGACACACTTTCCTTTCTGGTTTCTAGCCATGTGGGTAGTTTTGGTTTTACTTACCCATGTTTCGAGATCTCTATCTATGTTGCGGCTGAGGGCAGAAGTCTCAGAGATTGATAGCTCAAAACCTTGGTAAGTAAAATCAGAATCATCTGCCTGGCTGAAACCTCTCGAGGTAAGATAAAATATATTATTTTAAATCTGGGTGAACCGACCCTGAGAGCGTGACAATGCATTTTTTAAGATAATCAATGTGAAATTGATGAGACAATCCTAAAATGTAGCATAACATCGTTATAGACAGGGCTGGTTAGGTAATAAATCTGAATTGATTTTACACAATGGATTTAAAGTGTTTTGCTGAATTTTCGGCCAGACTCCTGTATATTTCTTTAACCTAGATAAAAGACACTGGGTCCCTTGCATTTATTTGACATATGTCAAAGCACACTTAAGACTGCTAATTTAAGACTCAGGGGTCTTCCCTGACAAGCAGTGAAAGGGACTTTCATCTATTTCTACATAAGTTACAGAGAACCACAGTGGTCAGCAAATGTGATTTCTCTGAAACTACTTTAAAAGAGGAAACCTCATGACCAGAGGTGGGAAGTAACTAAGTAGATTTACTCAAGTACTGTACTTAAGAACAATTACTGTACTTAAGAACAATTTTGAGGGACTTACCCTTTACTTGAGTATTTCAATGTTTTGTTACTTCTACCCTACTACAATTCAGAGGTAAATCGTGCACTTTTAACCCACTACATTTATTTAATACCTTTAGTAACTTTGCCGATTTGGATTAATGATATGAAATATTATCAACACTTAAATAAGACTTTAGTAACACCTGGAGTAAATTCACCAGCTACCCTGCGTCATTAAAACTAGCTGCACCTTTACCAGCTTTGATAACACTTTAATGATCAATAATTAAAATCAAAACATAAAATATATATTATTCTGAAATGGTCAAATCTGCAGAATGTACTTTTATTTTGTACTTTAAGTATTTAAATGCCAATACTTTTGTACTTTAGTTGAGTAACATTTTGAATTAAGGACTTTTACTGTAACATAGTATTACACTCTGGTACTTCTACTCTTACTCAAGTACAAGATCTGAGTACTTCGCTCACCTCTGCTCATGACACCGATTAAATCTCCAACAAAAAAGTGTGTGTAGAAAAATGTGAGTCGTATCAAACCCTTCTCTGATTTGTTATAACGCACTAGTTTGCATTGGTTCAGCTGCCACACTCTGATAAACTCAATTTTCCTTCTGACAGATGCACTTAGCAGGCCTGCATTCTTTACATATCCCTTCGGTTAATATTTTATGTGTTTTACTTATGAGGGACCAGAAAGTGCACCAGCTCACATCAGTAAAGCACAGCTTGCGCCTACATATAAATGCACTGGAACAAAAAGGGGGGTGACTGGAACACAGATTTCAGTGACAGAAGCCTATGACCAGCATGGTTCACGGAAAATATTTTTTTGGATGCCCTATTAGCTGTGTAGGGGGTAAATGTTTGTTCGGGTATGCGAGGGAAATACCAACCACAGCTATCTTTAATAATTCACATTTCCTTTTTGTGAAGATATGCAGGTCTTTAACGAAAAGCAAAGACCACAAAGAAGTGTTACCCTGTGTAGGAATGAAGAGACAGGAACTGAATACGTCAGCAGAGTCTCTTCCTCTGCAGACTCTTGGTACACAGCCTGGAGTGGTTGCACTTCTCATTTCAATTAAACAGTGATCGGCAGAGAATAATTGTGAAAGCGAGTTGTGGGATTTCTTACAAATAAATCAAGAACTAAATCAGTTTTGGAAAGAAGTACTATATTCCAACTATGTTAAAAGTAGTAAATGTCAGTAATTAAAAAAAGCAAACCACTGAAGCCAAAGTACAGAAATATTAACAACAAACCATACTCAAATTATCAACAGCAGAATAACTAATTCTACAGAACAATCTCACTCATTTTTGTAAGGTGTCACAAGCCAAGAGCAATAGGTTTAACTGCTGGTTCAATCACTGAATCAATCTTTAAGAAAGTGTCTATCATCTTTTTCTTTTTTATTGTAACTAGCATTATACTTTAGATGTCACATAATGGAGTAAAAGTAGCCTATTTTTCAATCTGAAGGAAGTAGAAGTAAATAGTAGCATAATATTGAGATACTCAAATAAAGGACATGTACCATAACATTTTCTTTGGGTAAAGAATATAAGTAAATGTATTTTCCAACACACATCCACTTTTTACCTTTGTACATCTGATATAAAGAGGATACCACCAGACTTTCAACTCTTCGTCGAAAGTGACCTGTGGCCTCAGGCTGTTGTACAAAAAAATGTTATGCTGAGTTGATGGTGTAAGTCAAAAGGGTATACACATGAGTTTTGTTTGATATTTTGACTATACTTCCTTTGTGAGGTTCGAAGTGTGGTTGAGCATAGTTTAGACAATTTCTTTTTTGTCAAAGGCCCCATATTAGTCTGTTCAAATAGAGACTTCTATATAGTAAATTTTGCCTGAAAAGAAAAATGTTTTAATATTACTTTAAAAGTCTTAGGAAATGTATGTTTTAGGTAGTGTGCAAACTGTCATAGCACCGCCTGTCTTGGCAAACTATCATTCTGGTAACACTATGTCTCGCCTTTCATTTGGTGAGGTAAGTGTGAAAAGAGAGAGCTATTTGTTAGTTGATGTGACCGCACGGGAATCTTTGAAAGTTTCCAGCCCCCGAAAGACTGTGTTCCTGTGAGAGAAGTGTTATTCTCTCACTAGACGTTTCAGCTTGTATGTTTCCCCAATGTCTCACGACATGTCTTCCATTTGTTCAAAACGGCATAGTGTTTGAACAATAGTAGGACTTTTGGTTCATCACAACTCATACGTTTATAGTTTTGGCCGTCAGTGCAATTGGTTATTATGATGCAAATGACAGTGTATTCAACCCAAAAGAATACTGAGATCTATGAACATGGCCCATCAAAGTCCCATGAGTTAAAAAAAAAACAAATGTTCAGACAGGTTGTAAACAGGCCCACGTTTCAGCATCATTGTTACTTGGTGGTCAAAGCCTGCATTGGGCACCCAAAATGTTTATAATAATCCATAAGACAAAATAAAACTTCCTTTGGGCAAAACAACATCAATAGGTTTTGCCTAATTTTAAGTCCAACCAAGTTTGTTTGAATATTATTTGAGTGATATTTCTTGCTCAATATGATTCAAAACTGTGTCACAATGCTCAGCAGCGGCAGTTTTCAGTTCGGCATAGACTTTTTCATCCTACAAATTTGATGAAATGGAAGAATGGAAGCAAGATAGCATTACTTGTCTGATCTTAGAAGTAACATTATACCAAATGTTGTTATGTTATGTTATTTGATACCGCGCAGCAGAAGGATCACTTTCCAGTAACAATGTAACTGTTAGCTCTGGATTACCCTCTGAAACCAAACAGTTCAGTTAATGGAGGATGCACATTGTCTCTGTAGAGACACAGTGCTGTACACATGTTTGACATCTCAGTCATAAACATACGAACCTGGTAAATAAAACCAAACTAATTAGACAGATATACGTTTTTGATTTTGGTTTTTATAATGTGTGATGGGTTGTGATCGTATTCTAAGCCTGCCCTCTAGTGTTTAGGTTTGAAAACTTCAGCCAAGAGTTGCTTTGTGTTGTTTCTGGCTGAACCTTTGCCGAAGAGAACACATTCTCAATAATCAAGACAATATTTCTTTCTTCTTACAACTACATTACAAATACATATTAAGAATCTAATATAATTAAAATATGTAATTGCATTCATGTAAGCTTATTATTACACCTTCAATTTGTTTTCCATTGTGACATTAAGTGGCCACGCAGGCCAGCTGACCTGCATCTTTCATGTTAACGTTCAGCGTTATCCTCTTTGCTCAGCCTCCTCTAAATGTGTTTACCAGAGCAGGAACCCACGACAGTTACCATAGAAACTCCAGCGCCTCGGCACCAGCAGAGCCGAGCTGGGACTTCATTTTCCAAGGATTCACACATGCAAGAAAACACAGATAACAGCACCATTTGTTGCAGAGTATAAAAACATTGTTTTATTGATTCAAAGTTAGTTCGCACAACACAGGAAGGTAAAAAATAATTAGCAGATTTTTTCAATTTTTATGATTTTGTATGATCACCAGCATACATCAAGTGAAGGGATTTGAACAGGAATGACATTGATATAACATTACAGATGGTCAATCTTGACAATATTTAGTTGCCTTTAGAATGGATTCTTAATTATATCCCTTGTATTTATATGCATAATACACATCTACACATCTCCTAAAGTCAGTGTCTCATACACTGACAGAAAAAGATTAGTATATTTTTTTGAGGAATGTCTTCAGTCTCAATGTCTGTCCATCTGCACCCTATATCTCAGCGATGGCGGGAAGCATGCATGCTCTCACACGTGCCTCCCTCCACGCCGACCTGCAGTCAGAGATCCACTGGGAGATGAGTGATTGTTTGCGGCTTGGATTCTGTCTCTCCCCCTCTGCTCCTCCTTCAGCTGGGACCTCCCTCCTGGCCTCCGCCTGGGGGAAGCTGTGCTCTGTGGGGATAGAGGGTGTAGTGCTGGTGTGTAGCTCTGGGCAGCTGCTCTTCCGCTGGTGTAGGAGGTCTGGACTTGAGTCAGGGGGGATGCTGTACGCTCTGGAGCGAGTCTGGCCCTCCCATAAGCTCCTATGGTTCCTTATAAACCTTCCTTCCCCAAATGCCCTTCTCACACCCCCTGACAGGCTGCTCTGGTGTCCATAAAGACACTCCAGGGGGTCGGAGTTGCCAAACATCAGCTCATCATTGAGTTCTTTCTCCTCTCCCTGCTGCATATCGATGGCCTCTTCTGTTGGGGCAAATTCAAAAGTGGATGATGTGGTAACACTGAGCCGTGAGAACCGCAGCCTCCGGTGGATGTTGTCGGAGGAGACTTCCCTGTTGGGGAAGGTGGGGTGGGCCAGGTGGCAGATGGAGAGGAGGTAGTCCTCAGAGGAGACAGCCTGGCCACCGTGGGCAGAGATGTGGAGTGTGTTGGCTTCATTCAAATCCCTCACCATCTCCTCAGAGCCCTCTCTGATTGTGGGTAGCAGGAGTCTTCTCTTGGACAGCAGTCTGGAGCGCGGCCGCATAGCTGAGAGAGGCAAGGAGGGAACATGTCAGGTTCAGAGCCAAAATATCATCGGGCAAATGTTTAACAGGTAGAATAATGTTCAGTGTATTGCCAGTATGACAGTACATTCACTGATTATTCTGAGGTTTATCGTGCAAAACAAAATATCAAATGGAGAATCATTGGTTGAAATGACGATATGATGACCAGGTAGCATAAAGGCTATCCATTCATAAAAACACTACATCTTGCTCTACATTCAAGAAAACATATGAATCATTAGAAGATCTGAAACTTTACATAAAAAAAGTATTGTTTTGAAGCTTACAGTTTGCTTTGAAAAGGTTATATAGTACCTCATCAGAATAATGTGCTTTAACAATGACATCATTTTGCTGCTACCTCTGGATAAATAACTTATGATCCAAAGACAACATTCTATTTCTGTCACTGATTGTATCAAATTGAATTTGATTCACATAAAACTGTCCCTCTCTTCCCTTTCCCCTGCTTACTTTGGAGATGCAGTGTAAATACCCCAAACTACAAACAATCCCAACAAGGAGCAGCAAGATGAAACATAAATAGATGACTATTTTAAATACCATCTCAATCATGTAAAGCCACAGAATGTGACAGCTTATATTTTGATTTTCAACCCCATATTGTGAGAACCCTGAGTAGCCCACGATATATTTTCGTCTCGACCTCCATGCCAAAAATAGTGCCAGCCAAACCAAAAAGCCAGCCTCTCCCCGTTTCTTCCAAGGTGCAACCATGGCTATATTTAGACCACACCTTTGGTATACAGCAGCTTAAAATGGTTCCATGGTAGCAGCTCTGTGCTGAGGCACGGAACAGGCACGCTGTGTATTTTTACCTCATGCATTCTCAGTAATTATGGAAGGATTTTTTGCTTTTTCACTCACCTTTTTCTTTGTGGAGTCCAGTTGGTCTTTCTTCTTTTCTTTTCTCTGCTCTTGCAATATTGAATATCAATCTGCAGCTGGATCTATTCTTCTTTAAATTGTATCTATAATTCAGTCTCCAGCCAGTGATGCTGCTTCTCCTAAAGCGCTCTGTGGCTCCAAATGTCTCTGACCAGAGGCAGCGGTAGAATACAGATTTATCTTCTCCTCACATCCCTCCTCTTTCTCCCTCCCTCTCTCTCTCCAGCTTACTTTTGGTTTGCCCTCCTTCCCTGGTTCTAAAAATAGACACACCATCCATTTCCTCAGCACAAGCGCTGTCATTGGCCGACTGTATTGACGGAGAGTGAAAAACAGAGGCAGAGAAAGAGGGAAGAGAGATGACTAAGAAATGGATTGAGGGTGATGACAGAAAAAGGATACAGAGGAGGAAACAAAACAGAAAAATAGAGGGAAGATGAGGCGTGGAGGTTATTTTTACCCAGTATTTTTTCAGGACATGCAATTTAAATAAAGACTGACTATAAATGAACACAGTAAGCCACTGCCATCTTTGGTAAATATAAATGAAGCTTAGTGCCAGGAGAATCTACAAATTGTGGAGAATATGTCAACATGTTTACCATTATTGTAAAAAGCTTAACATGCATGCTACTTTGAAATGCATGTGAGAGATTCGCACGTGTTTGAGTGTGTTCATAACACATAGCTGGGATTACTGGTGTTATCCCCTTTCTTGGAGACATTCTCAGTCATTCATTTAGTCTCTAAAATGAGTTACAGACGTTTGATTCTTCATAAAATGTTATTAATGATGTAGGTCAACTGAAATGTGTTTCATTAGACTTTATGTGGGGCCCAAGAGTGCTGTTCGTCTAAATTAAATTGGCTAAAGACTAAATTAATTATTGAATATTAGAACAGATATGTAACACCCTTGTATTAAAACAGAAGAAGAGCCCATTTTGGAGGATGTGGGGCGCACTTAACAAGCGTTGCATAACCATGAAGAATGTAAACTGGGCAGCTTCCAGGTAAAATAGGGTGCATTTGTATTCAGGATTTGACAATAATAATGGGACAGCAGGTGGTTGGATAGAGGCAATACTGTTGATTGTTTTTCCTATTATCAGATTTTGTCCACTGTTCAAAACTGAATTGATTTCTATTGAGAAGCATGTTTTAAAGTTGTGGGACATTTTCAGGAGAATTGACCACTGTGGTGATTCAGTTAAAGAATGTATCATTGGAATTTCAAAGGGTTTAATTGAACAATTTAATTTCTAACCGCCTTTAGAAATCTTTCCAGATTTGACAAACACCATTTGTTGTGAAGTTTATGAAGTTACACTAAATCAATTCTGAAGAAAGGGGATTTTTCTTTTCCTCATATAAAAAATGTTTAAATGTAACGTTAATTCCCATGGAAAGTTTCGATCTTTGAAAATTCCCGGAATTTTGCAACCGTGTCTGTGTGTGTGTGTGTGTGTGTGTGTGTGTGTGTGTGTGTGTGTGTGTGTGTGTGTGTGTGTGTGTGTGTGTGTGTGTGTGTGTGTGTGTGAACTCTGTGACACATATGAGTCACATCTTCTTTGCATCTTAACTAAAAGATTCCTTTCTTTTTATGGGTCTCTAATGGCCTAGTCTCAATGAACTAAATTTGCCTCAAAGACAGCGGGACATGCACACGCACACACGAATGCACACACATTGTTCAGTTATACTCCGACAGTCTCTCACACAGCACACTGGCTGCATTTATCAATGTGCATTCTACAAATTACAAAAATCACAAACACGAGGAACACGAGGCACAACATGAACCAGAATTTATGAAAGAAGCAACAAGAACCTGGTTAAACACCAGTCATGCTTGCATTTGGATGTGTTGTTTGTGTGTTTACAAGGAAATAGCTGTATTTTCAGCAGGCATAGCGAGCATATTAAATAGATTAGGTATGGGTTGAGTTATTTATAATGGCTCTCAGCTAAACAACAACCCACAGCTTATGACACTTGTGTATGATGTGTGTTCTGTAGGAAGACAGACACTTAGCCACTGCAATGTTGTAGTCATGGACTGCAATTAAATTGAGGATATTCATGGACACATTCAATAAAAGCAATGTAATGGCACTATTTTATTCTTAATCCCAAACATTTAACTAAAAACTCACAACTCTATAACATTATTTAACTTGTTTATTTTGTGCAGGCACTTAATGTGAAGCAGCTAAACATTTCCTGTGACATGCGTATTGTTCGCATACGCATTCAATTGATGGATTGAATACTCTTCACACTATTTTACAAAAGCAAAACACCTTGACCAGTATATCGTAGTGACATACAATGTCACCTAATATTTTTACAAAGAAAGATTAGATAGCAAAAGGTTTTTATACAAAAGGAAGGTTAAACGCTTCCAGTTCCTCTTTCCTCTGTCTTTAATCTCTTGTTGACGCTTGTGTTTTATGGCTGATAAAATGTGTGGGTAGAGAAAGCTGGACACTTTCAGATGAATGATGGATAAATGGAAGTGCTCTGATTGTTGAACCTGGTTATGAATTTAATTACTGATCTTCAAGCTGCCATAAGGAGCCCTAAAATCTGTTCAGAGTTTTCCTCTAAAGGACAGCTAACAGAGTTTCCTTAGAGAGATTACTGCGTCGTCCAAGAAAAAGTTATGAAATATTTTTTCGGAAGAATTCTGATCACAGGGAAAGGGCAAGATGACAAGACAACACGATATATTGCAGTTACAGTAAGTAGAATCACATTGCAATACATCTTGAATTCGGACCTTAGAGGGTTCAATCTTTGTCAAAACGTTTAGCATCAAACAATACTGCAAACTATTGCCTAAAACCAATCAATAACATCAAAAGAATTGGATCAGCACTTCTTTGAAACACTGTCTACAGACATGACCAGGATCCAAAACCATGATCTTCATCACGGTGGGTTGTTGGATTCCAGGTGCTACTGTACTGACCACTTGCGAGTGTTAAACGATAAGTTATTCGAAATGAGTCAGGAGAGCGATGTTGAACTTCCTGACACAAATATTCTTCTCTACTTTGGACTCCATTTCTCACAAACTGCAAAAATGTGATAACTGAAAATGTGAGGTTGCAAATGTTTCTTATCTAGTTCTATTGTGGGCCTACACTACAAATTGTTTTTATCTCCGAGGGGGATACAATGGTTATTGACAGTTAACATTAGTGCATCCATACAGGCTTATGTTTGCTTTAATAGATGTAATCAGAGTGGGGTTGTCACCTTACAGAGGCCAGATGAAGTGAAAACATGAAACAAATCATTGGCTTATGAAAGATATAAACATCTAACGGTCAATCTTTAGTCTTTCATATAAAGGGAATAAAGAAAAAGGTGATGAGTTTTACAGATCAAAGACTGTAAATTAAAAAAAAGCTTTAATCTTAAAGAGAAAGTGCAATGTAATGTTATTTATTTCCATTGCAAATAATATCAGTTTTAAGGCAATCATGCTCTGAACCTGATATCCTGAGACTGGCAAGATAAAAAATATATATACAAAGGTGGTGTGAACACGAATATGAATACAGAGAACATAAATACATCATTGAACAAAAGTGCAATGTTTCCCCCTATGTGTCAGATATGGCATTACTGTGAAATGTGATGTTGAGACAGCCTGTAACCGTGCTATATATAATTTGAGGCTTAACTAGGAGCCGTGCAGCCTTAAATCACTGCATATTGATGCAAACATGAGGTTGAGAATGAAGGGCCACGTGATGATTGTCAGTGGAAAGAATAAATCACACAAAACCGACATTTTGCAAAATACCACAGGAATGTAAACTTTAATAAATATTAAACATTAAGTTCTTTTCATATGTACAGATATTGTACAGAACGATCCATAGATGCTTTTGCAGCTGCTGCAAGTTAGAGATGTGCCATTAAGAAAGCCTTTACAAAATAAAATAAACTGGGCCCTGAAGCTTCTACTTTGATACATTTGATAAAAACAGGCCTGTTTGTTTTATTATAATATTTGTGTACATAAATGAATGCAGGAGGGACATCACTTAAGCAACACTGTCTAGGAAGCACAATACTTGACTGGCCATACAAAATAAATTGCAATTAATGTAGTTTTCTTCTCTTTCCTTTTTTCCAGCTAGCTTAATGAGATATTACAACTATATATAAAAAAAAATTCAGGAAGCATCATATGTTTAGCAATGTCCCTCAATATACGTTATCTTAACTTCCTGAGAGATGAGAGACCCCATGCAGACGTTTGTTTTGGAAAAGGCCACACAATCTAAGCAGGGTAAACTTTTCACAACCCAATGAAAAGTGCACTTTGACTTTTTGATTGAACAGCATCGTCATATCTTTTTCAGGTACGATTTCTACATAACATGACAGCTTTGAAACTGGTCAAGATCATATCGTTATTTTAAGAGTCTGACGACATAATGTTAAGGACCCTACAGAGAAATAGACATTATTTTTCTTTCACTTGATTCCCAGTCTGTTTGGTATTGGTTTATGTGACTTGTTGCCTATCTCTTTTGTTTTGGAGTAGGAAGTGCATGTTAGTTTTTTAGATACAATTTTAGACGATGTGGATGTGATGTAAGATTCCCCCTGAGCAGGACCAGACAAGGGATGGTAAAGAAAAAACATTTAAAAACCAAATTATGAAAATGATTGTCGACAAAAACAGGACATTTTTATGTTGTCAAACAGAAGCTGTTATTAAGGGAGGAGACATCTCTGTTTATCGGGAAATGAGCTGCAGTGCTAGGCTGTAATATAATATTGAGATGAAGACTTGGGTTCTAGGTGATAGAATATGTTGCTCAATAAGTGCCAGTAGGGATAATACCATTTTAGAAACAACATAACACCTTATCTACATCATTGTTTAAGCCTCTAACAAGTCTGTGGGTGGTTTAGGGGGATAAAAACATGGATTTCTGAAGTCCCGACAAAACTGGCAAACTGAATATTCACTTTTAATCCCTTCTGCTTTTCATTGATTTGTTGCTACAATCTAGGAATTTTCTTAATTCTTAACTAATCAAACATTTTGCCATGATTTTCCACCTGGGAAAGTCCTGATGGTCATGATAGCGATATCATGGGAGAGGGATCCCTCCTCTGTTGCTCTCCCTGAGGTTTCTCCCATTTTTCCCTTTAAACTGTGAGTTTTCTCTGGAAGTTTTTCCTTGTACGATGTGAGGGTCTAAGGACAGAGGGTGTCGTATTGTCATACTGATATTCTGTATAAACTGTGAGGTCCACTGAGACAAATGTAACATTTGTGATATTGGGCTATATAAATAAACATTGATTGATTGATTGATATGACAATGTTTTTTGTGAAGGCCTCGTAAAAAGCATCATGGCAGTTTAGAGGGGTTCAAACATAGTTTACAAAAGTCTGTAAGGAACACCTTCATCTCTATAAGAGAAATGAGAAGGCTTGATCTTTCATACTCTGTGACCTCGCTTCATCCTGAGGAGAAAGTTCCTCTTCTCCTCCAGAAGCTCCTGAATGCGTTTGTTCTTGGTTCTCTCTCTGAGATTGACCCGACGCCTTGGGATCAGATTGTTCTGGGAGATATCGTTGTCTACGCCGATGATCCTGTTGTATATGATGTCGACGGAGTTGTTCTCATTGTTCTCCTCTGGTCTTTGCTGAGGTTTGGTTGTGGTTAAGATGGCTGATGTTTCAGTTGGCAGAGTGATGATGGTGGAAGGTGAGGCCAAGGCAGGGTCTGAAGTTGTTGTGGGAACAGGATAGCTCACAGGGATGTATTCAGACAGGTCCAGCCAGGGCGAGGAAGCGAGGTCCGTCATATCCTCGCTGTTGATGGTTGGGATCATCATAGTGAGTCCGTCATCTAGCACCATGGTGTCACTGACCCCTTCCCTGTTGCTGTAGGACACTGTGATGTCATCACCACTGAAAATGGTCCCGCTTGTTACTGGGACATCACCACTGCTGGTCATTGGAGCACTGCTGTGAGGCATGGTTCCACTGGACACGCTGACTTCCTCGAAATGAGCGATGTCAGTTGGTGTAATGCCATCTCCAAAAGTGATAGGTGTTGTGGTTGAAACAATGTAATACCACAGCGGAGTTTCATCTTTAGTTGCTGTGTTGTCATTGATGTATGTGACATTGACTCTGGACTCGGACAAAGGCATGCCTGCAACTGTCGCATATACACTGGCGCCAGAGATAGTGGAAGAAAATAACTCTTTTAGTGGTCCTGGACTTGTTTGCAGAGTGGCAGTTGTTGTAACATATGGAGACACCGTTTTTTGGGTTTTCTTTGGTGGATAAGTCTTTTTTACCTTGAACCTATCCTTATTTACCTTAGTTGGTGAGTTTGTTGCCTTTTTGGGACCTGGTTTGGGGATCTTTTGGATATTTGTCTTTGTTTGTTTTTGCTTTGGCTGAGTGTTCTTCTTAGGTTTGGCCTGTGACGGAGCCTTCTTTTTGGGCGTTGGTTTTTTCTTGGGAGGAGTCTTTATCACAGGATTCTTTTTAGGGGTGGTGTTTGGTTTAGTAGTTTTTTTAGGGGTGGTGTTTGGTTTAGTAGTCTTTTTAGGGGCCGTGTTTGGTTTAGTAGTCTTTTTAGGGGTGGTGTTTGGTTTAGTAGTCTTTTTAGGGGTGGTGTTTGGTTTAGTAGTCTTTTTAGGGGTGGTGTTTGGTTTAATAGTCTTTTTGGGAGCTTTGTTTTCTGGTTTATTTTGCGGCGGATTGCTGTCTCCTAATTTACCCTTTTTTGGAGCAGAATTTGTTTTATTTCTGGGTTTGACCTTTAGTGGAACATTTTTTCTTGTAATATTTTTTTGTGCAGTATTCTTCTTTGGATTGATCTTTGGTGTAAACACCTTTTTGGGTTTTTTCTTTGGCAAAATCTTTTTAGGCTTTGACTTTATTTGGGCATCTGTTTTTGTAGTGCTTTCTGTATAGATAGTTGGAATGTTTGTTGCTGGAAGGTGGGTTGTAGTTATGATATCAGATGTTGTTGGACCATTTGTAGTACTCTGTAACTGTATGTCTGTGTTCTCATCTATGTCTGGGGCAGGCAGAGGTAGGGGATGAGCTCTAACACTAAAATAAGTTGAACTTGAGGTGGTCAACATGGAAGAGATGGACTGAGGGACTGTAGCACTGGTGGCAGATGGAGGATGAGTGATGATCATATGAATTTCACTTGGAGGGGAAGATGTGGAGGTCAGAACATCAGTGGTAGACGTAGAAGAATGATTGGGGATCATTTGTGTAGGGAAAAGTGTAGAATGAGGAATAGCAGTGACAGAGGTAGGAGGATGAGTGGTGGTCCGGGGATCGATGGTAGAAGCTGAAATGGTGGTGATGACATCTGTGGTGGGTGGGATGGTGGTGAAGCCAGAGCTAAGGGTGCTGCTGGGTGGAGGAGTTGTAACTTTGGGCAGGATGGAGGTGATGGGTGTGAAGGTGGGTAGAACTCCTGTAACGCTGACATTGGCACAGGACTTGCAGCACATGCGCTGGTACTCCGGTAGAGGGCAGTAGCGCTTCAGCACCTCCATACGACAGAACACGGTGCGGTCTCCATGACAACGCCGGCCTGTGGAGGAAAGAACAAAAAGCTATGATGGGGTGCAGCGAGTGGCAGAGACTATGCAGAGATGTGTGTTTATGTGTCTGGTTGTTGAGGTTTGTCATCGTATGCGAAAAAATGTGTAACAATAACAATTATAGTTAGCATTATTATTTGTGTGTTAGTTTTACTTAAAGTACATGCATACTGCAGAATATGCAGAGAAAAGTAGTAAAGTAGAAAAGCCAGACCATTATCAGAGGGTGCAGGAAAAAAGAGGAAAAACCCAAACATCAAGAGCAGTCATGAGATTAGTCCAGAGCCACTGAAAAGGAAAAAGAAGGGTTGCCAGTCTTGTGTAATAACTTTTCAGTTCGGAATTTTTCATCCATAACTTCTAATCACATTTTGAATTTCTATTGCTTGTGCAGCTTTGTGTTGCCTTTTTCTTCAGGTTAGCATCCTTGTACCCTTTTTATACCATGCCAGTAAAGTAACTGTATTCTTCCCGCAATGTTTGCATTTTGAAATTTTCTCTGACAACTAGAAAACCAGTGAACATTCCTGATGAGATACAAATCACACTTTTTAAAACATTTTTATTGATACAACTTTGCTTTTGAGAATGACAGTAACTGAAACAATGAGATGTACGCCCCCCCCTGCTCAATATATAGATATATTCTTTTTCTTAAGAAAAATAATTCAACTGTATCGAAAGTTACAAGTTCACAGTCACTTTGGTAAAACACTTCATTACTTGGAAATCAACCAGTCAATCTGTTTAATCGATTGAAAAAAAACATGAAGTACATAAATGATATTTGCTGTTTAAATGAAATACATAATTTCCATGATGATGTAAAAACGGGAATGGCACAGTAAGTGTCATATGAAACATTTACAAAACATTAATAAAATTTCCCTGATAAATCAAAGTGCATATAGACGCAGTGCACGTAGTCCATCTGAATGTTTCTTCAACGTTAGCCAAACGTTAGCCAGCCCCACGCAGCAGGCCAGTGAAGCCACAAAACAGTTACCCATAGTATAGAATATTATAGAAGAAGATAACAGTCATGAACATTATTAAATACAGTCAACACCAATGTTATATACAGTCGCACTGCTAGGTCTGGCTTGATCTCATACAGTCCAACTCCAGCAGAAGGAAACCTTGGATAGCTCGCTACATAGTCACAACAGAAATATGTGATCACAATACAATGACAAGTCTGAAGTGTTTTTTTTTTTTTTCTAGATGCCATATGTGTCGATACCCTAGGCCCTTTGTAAACCCTTCCCAGTAGTCGGACATTGGTCCAACATCACCTTGGTAGGTTTGATGGTTGGCGGGTGTGAGTTTGTTAAGTTGGTTTGAAGCTGCCTCTATTCCGAGTGAAACTTTGAATGAGTAAACCCATCTCTTTCACAGATAAATGCCATTACATTCAATCCAAGATAAGGCATTGTTCATGTGGTTAATGTTCATCAAAATAAAATGAGATCATCGGACGCTCTCAAATCAAAGTTTATGAGGTATTTCTGTATCTGATAGCGATATGTAAAAGCCCGAATGATGAAGCTCCCTTACACACACACACACACACACACACACACACACACACACACACACACACACACACACACACACACACACACA
>NW_011348997.1:0-12529 GCF_000735185.1 Notothenia coriiceps | reverse complement strand
CACACACACACACACACACACACACACACACACACACACACACACACACACACAGGAGATGAATGCAAATGTGCATGACAAAACGTGATCCTATCCTTAAAGAAAACGAGAAGCAACAGTAAACCATTGATCCATCTGAGAATGGAGAGGCAACTAACTGACCAAGTCCTGCATAATATAGATCTAACCCCTTCCCCCCAAAACACTTTAACTTTTATTAAATATTCATCTGTATTCATGTAAAATCAATAAAAAAATACACATAACAGTCAAGGATCTAAGCGATCAATAGCAGTCCAAAGGTTTTAGGCAAATAAGCTACAGCTTATTCATGGTAAAACATTATTAATATTATTGTTACTCATATAGATTTAGATTTATAGGTATATATAAATACAAATATATTTATAGATGTATTTGTTTAAAGTCTGCAAGCACAAATAAGCTGCATTTATTGAACTTTAGTATAACAGTCAAAGAGAGGATGGCTGATGATGAGGTGGAATGGGAAGCAACCTCAAGCGGTCAGACTACCCTGTTTTTTTGTGTGTGTTTTTTAAAATGAGCCTTTCTTCAAGATTCTTCACCTCACAGGTCCCTCACCTAAAAATCTAAGGGTTTACTTCCATCACTTCCTGTCCCTGTGCTGAGTTCCTGTCAATCTGAGAATGGAACGTAGAATGAGACGCCCTTCTCACCCCCGAATGGAACCAGGATGTCAGATGAGCACTTTAGCAAAGATGTCCTCATTGTGACAAGATCACATTCACAATAAAGCTTTCATATTTTTTTTATAACTTTTTTTTCTATATAGATATTTATATACCTTTTCTGTTTATTTTCACACCTGTTTCTCCCAACAATGACAGTGCGCCAAAAAAAAAAAAAAGCGCATCTGCATCTCAGGAGTGGTAACCCATGACAACACGCAGCTAGCTCGCGCAAAACATGGCCGCCAAATGTGAAGGGGGGTCCCCTCACACGTGAACGGCTCTTCGACACGTCTCAAGAAGTGCCCATGAAAACCTGTTCGCCTTGCCACTTCGAATCCTTTTCACATCAAATTTTTTGTTGATCTTTTGAGTTTTCGACTGGCCAGCGGTTACAACACGATGCTCCACAAAGGAGAGAGAGAGAGAGAGAGAGAGAGATAGAGAGAGAGAGACAGAGCAAGAGAGAACCAACTAGCACTCACAGGAGCCAGAGACCTCCCCCAGTCAGAGCCGCCTCAGACACACAGAGAGAGAGGCAACATCCCCCCCCAAAAAGAGAAGCGAAAGCTTTGCCACTTGCTCACGGGCGTGGGCACAGGCAAGGGCCGGGTGGGAGGTCAGGGGGCCAGCCGCGGCCGGCCCTGCAGAGACAGGAGGACAGAGACGGGCAGGGCCCAGCAGAGGACAGACATGCAGCTGCGGCTGCTGCTGTGGAGGCCGGGCTGGGAACTATAGAGGGAGGTTTTACGTGAGGAGATCTGCGGGTAGATGGAGTTACGGCGAGACAGCAACTGGATCAGCATGTTGCCATTCCTGTTGAAGTCTGAGTCCCCTGCAGACACAAAGAGGATCGAGAAATTCAGACGGGAAGAGAACCCTCTGAATGTTTTTTCTGATCAACTTGCCTATCTTTCTTGACTGATATAGGGGAATGTTTGTGTAAGTATCCAAGGATAGTTACAGTAAGGAATTGCTGAGATCTGTTGACATGGTGATATTGCTAAAAGAGTTGCGGGGCTTGTGGCTGTATAATTGTTTTACTTATCATGTTTATAGCCCCGCCATACTGAACTTCTTTTTAAAGTTGTCTTTTATTAAATGTCATTTTTTTTGCACAATGATAGTATTGCAGATAAGTATATTGGCCTAAGCTATAAAAATAGATCCCACATTGTATTATGCTGAATTTGTAGTACAGTTATTTGTAAATAAATGCTTTTAAGTGATTTGCACATATGACAGTGTGTTCTGGCAGGTTTTGTATGTGTTGACGATCCCAACACTCACTGTGACATGGATCCAGGCGGCAGACTCTGATGGTTTCAGGCTTACTGTCCAGACACAGGCCGATGCTGTTGTCCCTGGTGTGGCACAAAGCCTGCCTGTTCTGCGTCCCGTTACCACATGTCACAGAGCACTGGAGAGACAGTAAATGAACACCAACAAAGACTATTATGACAAATGACTTAGTAAATACATTATTATATCTTGACAAAAGGTAAAGTAGTACATTCAAATTAAGCGTACATGAACATCATGACAGTAAATCATTATCCCCGTTTTTTTAAGTAGTTACAGGCAGGGTTCGTGTTATAATCAGAGCTTTATGGGGGTCTTTAAAATTAACGTTTGGGGCGGAGATAAATATATCAATTCACCTTTGAGGTGAAGTGTAGGCATATTGTCATTCAAGAGAGAATACTATGCGTAGTTCTTTTGGAAAATACGTTTTTCTTTTAGCCTATTTACCTTGTTAACGTAAATTATACTCATTACCTTGACACATGCATTATTTGTGATTAAAATAATGGTTGTTGGTAATGTATTAGCAACCCCCACAGATGTATGATTTCACTGCTTTCATAGGAGCTCAGACCCCTCCTTATAGGATGCTCAGCTCCCATTGGCTCCACCATAACTCGCACCCTGGTTACAGGGAACATCACATCATCTGATTCTCAGAGGCTGGTCTAACCTGCCAAGACTTCAGTTTGGAGAATTCCTGATGTTAAAAACACAGAACATCACACAGAAATAACAGCTGTTGAGATTCAATACAAAAACACCTGCCTGTTTTCCCTGCAAAAAAGCTAAATCGGCCAAACATTTTTAAATTCCCTGTTTGATTTCTGACTACTTTTGACTCATATTCAGCCTGCGTACCTGTGACCACGGTCCGACCCTCCACTGGGTGGGGCAGTTGTGTCGGTTACAGGGTCTGCGGGTCTCGGGCCGTTCGTCGTTGCAGTGCTTATTGTGAATGGAGCGTGTGGTGTTGTCATCTGACGGCTGGACACAGCTGATCGAGCGGATTTGCATCCCTGTCTTTCCACATAGTTTGCTGCAGTTCTGCCACTCTCCTGTCACCCAACTGGTGAACACCACAGGGGAGAGAAAGCAGGAGTTCTGAGGGCATTTAACATTTAAATATGCTTAAATAAACAATGAATACGGGGAGAGAAAGGGCAAGCTCAATGCAGAAAAAGTTAACTTGTGTGTGTCAAAGATTGTGAAATATTACTACAGTTGGGGACAAATAATGCATACATTGGTGGAGGGCAGGGCTTCTGATTGCAGTCTCTGGTGTCTCCTCTAGGTTTCATGTTGGATTTATTACAGAAGCTCTTGTGGACCATCTTACTGTCAACTTTTCTTCTGCAGCCATATCGAAGGTACTGTTTTCCTACAGCCAGAAGGGCGGGAACATTTCAGAAATGTAAGCAAATAAACATAAATAATTATACGCAAATTTGAAATAGTTAACCTCAGGGACGAGACATTCAAAACAACTGTACCTCCACCGCAGAGCTTGGAACAGTAGGACCACTTCTTTGGAGCCCACTCATAGGCACTGTCCTCCACTAGCATGTTGTTCTGAATGCCAGAGTCACTGTCCATGTTCATCATGTACTTATATGACAAATTCACGTCCTCGTCTCCATGCAATTTCATCTACAAACAGAAACAAGTGATAACACTTAACATAACAGACATCATTTCAGAAGTTTGATTTGGTATGTAAAGCATTACAACATGTAATACTGGCTCTATAAATGTGAATGTTACCATGATCAAAATTCCATGTCTGAGTGGACCGGTGGTCTGAAGAGTCTCCTTGTCGTTGTCATTCTCATATTCCCACTCGACGCCCTTTTCTATGACCGAGTGGGATTCTGGGTAATCGTTTTCCCCGTTCAAGAAGAACAGTCCTGATGCCACGTTCTTTACGGCTGAAGATGGGTGGGAAATATATATTGTTTACACTTGTAATTTTATCACAGAAGTCTGCCATACAAAATATAAACTGGAATAGACAAACAATGTTCAGTTGAGTACCTAAAGTGTGTGAGGTCACTTTCAGCTCTTGGATCAGCAAGTGTCTCGCTCCTCTGGGGATTTCAAGAACTTTCAGGAAACCTGAAATATAACAGACATGTGGTTCGTGACTCCAGCATCATCAAAAGCTCATTATACAACATCTGATTCAGAGAATTTTGGTCTTGTAATGCAAGTTTGTTCCGACCTCAAGAGTGATACAATATACTAATAAACATTTGGTCATGGAGTGAGGTTTGACGTAACTTCTTGGCAGTGCTCGACTCTCGTGGAAACATATTAACTCGGATCTCACTGATGTTTGAACAATGTTGCAAATATTCCTCAAGAGGGCGATGTTTAGCTGGAGACAAGTCAACATGGTGTACATACTACAAGAAAAGCACATTGGCCAACTATTAATCCTGAACTCACCAGCATGACAGACAGCAGCTACACCGATATCATGTCTGCCTCAGATTTAGAGTTATTGTGACATCAGTGCCTGTTTACCTTGTTTCTTGGCAGTACGTGTGATGGTGTCTTTGAATGTTTTGCAGCTGGAGTTGTCTCCTCCGCACACTCCACACTTGTCCTCCTGCTTTGAGGAGCCGACCACACTGTCACAGCCCACTTTCTGTTCATGAGGACATGGAAAGTTTAAGTAATGAGGATCTGACTCCATGCAGCTGTTTTGCTCTCTCTCACACACACATGAAGTCACTAACCTCACACTCCCCGCGCACACACACACTGTGCGGGTCCTTGTACGAGCAGCGCGTGCCGTCCAGGACCATCCTCTGCATGGAGACCACATCTTGTGTCTCCTTGGATTGGCAATGCAGTTGGCAGCGTTTGTTAGCTGGGAAATAAAATATACAAACATGACCCAGTTGGCACATTAGAGATCCATTTTGATGATTTCATCTTTACAACTAACATGTGATTTTCTTTTTTCGGAATGAGCCCTCGGTGAGTCAGCGTGGCGCTCTGTTTCATTGTGTCTGTCTGTGTGACTCATACTACAACTACATGAGCCTCCAGAGACAAAACCTGGCAGTTCATCCCAGTGAGAAGGAACACTCCTACTTCATAACGTTTATTACACATGGACATAAACCAGAGACCTTGTCTTATGGCGCTCTGACACTAATAAGCAGGTGGCAGACGTGCTACTGCAGTATTATAATATGTGGAGAAAACACACTTTTCTCAGGTTAAAATGAGAAAGCACAGACTGCAAGTCTCTTTGTCAGTGTGTGAAGAACGCTGTGATGATCGAGAGAGCCTGAATGTGCATTACAGGTGTTGCTATACTTGTGAGTGGGTATTTTTATAATATATATTAAACTATTTATATATATACCTCCAAATCTGAGTATGTATCATTAACCACTTATTCCAAGTAGATATATTGAACATCATCACCGCACATTTAAAGATCCTCTCAATACCATAAATATTGCTACTTTTACATTTCAAAGTGTTAGTTTTCTACATTTAAAAAAAAAAAATCATTTCTGAAATGCAAGTGTTCAGTTACATGTAGATGGTTGAAAAAAGGTTTAGTATTTCGAATGGGTATGTTCCTAAAGTTTACTTTATTAATTAATAATTATATTATCAAACTTAATGTTTCAATGTTTCTGGGAGGTCCAAAGTGCTAAGACCACCTGAAATCCCCTCCATCCCGCACACTGCTCTATGAGGAAACATCTGTGAGACTTCAGGAAATAATTTGGGGCTTTGATGTAATGTGGTAGACCAAAGGGTTGTATTAATCCCTCTGAACAGCCACACACACAGGACAGCCTCACATTTGCTCAGGAGTATATAAAAGTATAACTGCTGACTTTGGAAAATAACTCAAAAGAGACAAAAAAGCCACAGTGTGTCAAACGACTCTAAACAAATACTACAATTTCACACTCAGAGCAGACACACTCTTTTTCTCTCCTAACATTATCTGAAACTCAGGAGATGACAGACCATGAATGGAATTCAATTTCGCCTCCCTGTTCACTTTTCTTCCTCTCCTACTCACACACAGACACTTTGGTCGCACACTAACACACACTCACGGAAAGGTAATTTGAGACAGAGAAAGCCTTGCTGAAAAATATGGCATTTAGAAATGATAAGATATGGAGAAAAAACTATTTAGCAAGGTCCCTCTTAGCGTAGCGTGTGCAGCATGACCTCTGATTAGATACGGAGGTAGCTAAGCACATTACTCTAGGGCTGCCCTTTAGTTGGATGGTAATTTAATTACCAATCAGAAGCACAGTGACACCTCCACTTGGAGACAGGGTAGGTCTGACAACAAAACGCAGAAACATTTTCAATATTCTCAATAACTAAAAGAGGTTTTAGGTCATTAAGAGCTACTCTTATAGCTTGTGTACAGTATGAGTGCCAACTCATAGATGGAAAAAAAGTAAGTAAAAGACGGGGGTTGGTCAAGTTTAGATGACATCAGTGATTGTGTGGAGAGTAAAAAAGACAATGTTCAAAGAAGACTGTTTTTAAAGGGATCTCAAATGGATGGCATGTTTTTATTGGAGGGCGTAGTCGTAGCTCTAAGCTCTACTCAGCAGGACATCCAGATGTCAATGGCCATAAATAAAAAAACCTCTTAAACCGAACCACATTTAAGAGTTATGTGTTAGTTTCCTCTTTTTGGCTTTCATACGTATTTACTACTTCCACCATGTATCATCACTTTTGGTTTTTGCTCTCTGTCTGCTATCTTTAATCTGACAGCCTCTGTCTGTGTCCATCTCTCCACCAAACGACTTCATCCTTTTTCCATCTGCGTGGTATACTCACGGTCTGTGTGTTCATAAGGCAGCCATTGGTGCTTGTTGCTGTGGATTTCAAAGCGGGGGTCCCAAGCGTGGCATTGCTCCTCTCGTGTGTCGCTGTAGATATCCTCGCATTCGTTGGTGTTGCACATCTGGAACTGGTAAGTCGCGCCAACGCAGGTGCGGCCTCCATTGGCTGGTCTGAGAGGGGAGCAGGCAGGAGGAAGCATTTATTAGCATAAGTTGAGGTATGGTTTACTTCTTAAATTCATTGGATTCTTTTGGACAATATAGAATAGAAATGACATATTAAGCACTTGAATATAGTGTTTAAGTAAAAGGCACTTAGGTACATATTGATATTTGGTAAAACATTTTATGTTGGCATGATATTTTATAAGTTCAGATTTTATTTAAGTTTATACCACAGCATTTATATAGTTTAAATACGACCTTTATAAAGTTAAGTTGTTAACCATTACATTGTTATTAAAGTGTCTATTATTTACAACAGCTAAACAGCAATCTTTCTCTCTGCAACTATATCCAAAGTCAGTGCAACAAATATAAGAGCTTAACTATCAAGCTCTCATATTGTTGTATACTTGCTAAATCACAATTTGAGCTTCACCTGAATTTGGAATAATTAGGCACATACAGAAAACACACACTATTAAACACAGTTTCATACCTTGGATTGTCACAGTCGCGTGTGCGAAACTGTACTCCTCCACCACAGGTGCGGGAGCACTGACCAAACTCACTCCATGACCCCCAGTTTCCATCTTGCTTTATGATGTCAGGTGTCAACCAGATGCAGTGACCTTTAAAGCAATGCTGCAACAGGCAGACAATAAAGAAAGATTTGATTAATACTTTCCTGTGTGCTAGGACTTTATTTATTTTTTGTGTAAGATAAAAAAAGCGTAAGAATACCTTTCCATTCCCACACATGGTGCCATCAATGGGCGGACCTTTCTTGGTCTTGCAGAAGAAGGGATTGTCTGGGTGGCTACACCACAGCTGCTTACATGGGTCAAATGTGCGATACTGCAGGGCACAGAGAGAGACTCACTCTCAGAATTCAAATAATAAAATACACACAGGCATTTAATACACAACTCAACCATCATGAGACACCCCGGAATGAGATTAAACACTCAAAATAAAAAATTAAAAGATGAGAATATAAATATCACTACAACAAAAACAGTATTATACCCAACAATTACACAACAACACCGATCTTTCACTTTGTCACTGCACTGTACACTAAACTCCACTGAGAAACACACAGCCATACATGCAAACTAAACCAAAGGATGAGAGAGAGACAAGACTCTCAGAATGAGACCGCCTCTGGTTTAATTAGGTCACCACGGAGGGCAGAGGGCAGAAGGTTAAATAGCCAAAAGGTGAGGTCCCTTAGACCTTAAAATGCCCCTAGACACAGATCAAGGACCACATTCTTCTATTTGTCTGATATGAACCACTGATGAGGATACCACCAAACTGACCCGCAGCCCAGTGTCTGAGGGGCCTGCCCTGCTCCCTCCTTTCTACACACTTTCATACCCGCCATGACCACAGGGGGCCTGGCAGGTCAGAGGGCGAGTCACAATCAATGGCTAGACTGTGGTAGGTAATCACCAATGACATCAGACTGGAGGATCCTAAAAGCTGAAGTGAAACGTGGAAAAACAGCCTCTGTTCTGGCTCAGTCCTTTCCCCTTGAATGGGAAAGACATCTTTCCAACCTTTTCCACTCATTTATAGTGGTGAGTGTTCCAATATAATGAGGCTCTTCCTGCCAGCGCTGCCGCAATATAACACAGATTTGCTGGAAAACAGTCAGGATAGGGTACGGTTCAGCTGTTGAACTGCACCACAGCTACTGAACCAGAATAACCACATTTTTTAAGGATTTTACACCCACTATCTCTGAAAATAAGCATTTTAGAATCCTGCAGACAAACGTCCAAAATATGACGATGGGTACCGCACAACAGAGAAAGAAATACAGTAAAAATGTAAAATAAGGAGCAACATTACGAACAATTACAACTTCAGAGGACAAATAGAAAACGAAAATCTGAGAAAACAAATGACGGGCCACATGTCTTCCGGGAGGTGGGGTCACCTTACCTGGGTTCCTGACTGGCCCGCCTTTTGTAGCTGAGGGGAATGGGTTTGACAAGAGAATAGAGGGTAATCTAGCAATGTGTGCAAAGCCCCTGAACAAGACCTTTGTCAATCAAGCCATAGCTTTCCCACAGTCATAGAGTGGGTGAAGGGGACAGGGGGAGGTTAGACGCCTGGTGAAATGCTGAAGCTGCGTGTATGTTGTCTACTGTTAGACGCTTTGTGTTTTTAAAATTGACAGGATCATCTAAAGGCACTGTGGTATCAAGATAAGTGTAGTGTTCAAATATATATCTTTTAATTATCATATTTAAAATTAAAGGAATACTTTATCCACAAACTGACAATTTGTATATCAATAACTCAGGCTGTTAACACGGTGTACGAAATGTAGAAAAATCTTGATAAATTGATGCGCAGGCTACATTTAACAAACGCAAAACTATACTTAACATTGGTTTACAATTTCTTACTCAACGTTTGCAGTATCATTTAAGTCTCATTTAGCCATTCATATGAACACTAGATCCCAAACACATGCATCTTCACTAAAACATTACTATTTAAAATAAATTCTTCATTCACAGTGGAGGTTTGGGAGAAAACCAAAAAGGGTTTGTTTTTTCCCAGTTACAAGGGCTGAGTAACTGATATACAAATGGTCAATATCTGAATGTAGTATTAATTGGATAACAGAACAAAATAAAAAGCTATACAAAACATTTACCTGCTTTTAAGCAAGATGCCAATCCCACCAGTGGCAGTAGAGGAAGCAGAGGACATCAGAAGAATTTGAATAGCTGTATATGTATGACTCTTTCTTTACAATGTAGATCAGAGATGGATGTCAGTGCTGCATTCCGTTCACTAGGAAAACCTTCAGAGCTCAAAAGATCCCATACAAGTGTGACTTCCACAGTGAAATTCAGCAGACTCTGAATGTGTTGAACAGACTAAAGGTGAGTTTAACTTAACTCTGAAAAGCTGTATCATCTCAGATGATATAGTGTTGCTACGGTTGATGTGTGGCAACTTAAGTTATCTTCAGAGCGGTTAGTTAGTGTTAGCAACTTTAGCTATGTTAGTAAAATCAACATGAAACAGTAGGGATGTCTTACCGCGGTGCACATCGTGTAGCCCACACCGAAGTCGAAGCGACATTGTTCGTTCATAGAATAATGCAACCCAGGAAGCTGAGGCAGCGAGGGCCAGTTGTGGTCAAAGGGGTCGTCACGGAGACAGTCGTAGGAACTGCAAGAGGAGTAAAAAAATGGGATGACATTTATTATTATCTCATTTTTTTGTTCGTGTCATTGTGCGATACCAGAACTAAGGCGGCAACCAACAATTATTATCTTCTTAAATTAATCTGATGATTATTGTGTCGGGGAAAAATGTGGTCCAGAAAATGTCATAAAATAGAGAAGAAATCACAATTTCCTTCAAATCACTTGTTTTGTCCAACCCCAAAATATATTCAATGTACTATTACAGAGGTTTCAGGAAACCAGCAAATATTCACATTGGAAATGTTTTGGCACTTTCATTAACATCAGGATGAATTAATAGAAAGTGTTTCTTTTAATTTTCCAATCAACAACTAAGTTTAGCTTGTATACACTTGAATACAAACATTGCTTACATTTAAATATTTATTTATGGCATTGTATTGTATTTTTGTGTGTGTGTGTGTGTGTGTATGTGTGTGTTTGTGTGTGTCTGTGTGTGTGTGTGTGTGTGTGTGTGTGTGTGTGTGTGTGTGTGTGTGTGTGTGTGTGTCCAGGGCTCCACTGGGGCTATAGACATGTAGAGAGGAGAGGAAGAGATAAGGCTACAGCAGCATAAGTGTATCACAGAGTACCTATCCAGCAATAAAATCACTTGTATCATCCTGTGGGGGTAATCCCTGCCCTTCTCCTTTCCTGCCATCCCTTGCTTTATCTCTGTTTCTTTCCTCTCTTCCCCTCCTCTTCTCCTCGGCACAGACAGGAGGATAGAGTTACAGCCATGAAGAAGAGGATGCTACCCCCATCGTCCGGTCTCTCTGTTTATGAATGAGGGAGGGCTATCATTGATTGTTTATCTTTGCCTGGACTTCCCATGATTCCGTGCAGCAACCTGCTGGGAGGAAGGCTGATTGCATAACGGGCAGAGTTTCTGTGTGCTTTGGTGCTGAACTGTGAAGGCGTGCGACTTGAAAACACTCCCCTGGGATGCTGCATGCTTTTAGTTCCTCTTTTGCTCAGTCCACTGGAATAACAGGCTCCGGGCATCAATGCGTGCTGATGAGTGCGTGTGTGTGTCTGTGAGTTTCTTTATACAGTAGGTGTGTGTACGACTTGGCAGTGCTTACTGTGGGTACTTGAAGCGATTGTATCAAAATCCTAGAATCAAAGATAGTTCTGACAGAGAGACAAGAGGCAACCACCTTGCAGGAAGGGCACCAGAGTCGACTTTTTGGAAAACATTGTGTCCTGACGGGTCTCACCTTGCCGTAGCCCAGCATGATAATCCGCACCAGCACCACGTTGATCTTTGCTCCCAAAGACTGGTCATGGTAGATCTCATTCACCTGCAGACACAGAGAAACACAAGATCAGCAGAAGAAACACGACGATAACTCATCCAATTTCTAAAAGGGTCTGTAAGTTGTATCTCATACTATAATAACTTAGAAGTGCTTTTGAGTTGCTGGGTTATGATGGTGGTAATCCCTTAAATTAATTAGTTATTAAATTAAATATTTTCTCATTTTGTAATAAACCATCAGGTCTGATGTTATAAATGTGAGAAAGTCCTAAATAAAATGCTCTATAATAATCCGTCACATCAATTGTAAATGTAAATGTACACCTTTTATAATGGATTCATGAGGACTAAACATGAATAGAATCAGTAGTTACAAAACATAAAGCTGCTAGAAAGGGTGTGTTATTGGAAAGAGCAAAGGGGAAAGGAAGTTGAGGGGAGAGCAAAGAACTCTGTTTACCATAAGCACAGATTGAGAGGAGATGAAGGAGAGAAGATGCAAAGGAAAGAAAGGAGCCTAATGCAAGGAAACAAGGTAACGTGTAACAAGGGAGATGCAGAGAGCATTATACTAGCAAAACACACACAAAGACACCCACACATACAGAAAAGGAGAAAGAGAGAAAGAGAGAGAGAGAGAGAGAGAGAGAGAGAGAGAGAGAGAAGGGTAAATTGGCGCAGGAGTTAAGGCCTGCTGTCCTCAGTGGCTGTGTGCGGTGCCTAATGAGGCAAAGGGATGTAAAAACAGACAGCCGTAATGAGATGGCTGATGTACACGCTGTGGAGAAAGAGACACACAGACTGCAAACACACACACACACACACACATACATATTACACAGAGGTACAGAGAACACAATTGAAGACAAACCAAGCGAGAGAAAGGTAGAGAGTTGAGGAGTGATACGGATAGAGACAGAGAGGCAGAGGGAAAGAGACAAGAAGCTGCAGAGAGAGGAGAGGGAGAATATATTCTACCGTTTCTCACCCATCTCATCAACACTTCTCTAACTTCTGGTCACTTTC
>NW_011348996.1:106330-110831 GCF_000735185.1 Notothenia coriiceps | reverse complement strand
GAGCAAACATTGGATAGGATAGTGCAGAGGAATGTAGCGCAGCTACGGGATGGGATCCTCTGTGTCCTCTCCACTTTCAGGGGAAGGGTCGGACGAAGAAAGATCAGACTCCACCACAAACATATGATTATTTCTCTAAGCATGGCTTCACCTGGCGGCGCAACGAATATTCTTGTTACTCCTGGGGCAATCTCTGGTGCTATCATCCCCTTTGTGGTGTGATTGAGGAGGGGATCACTAAGCACTTTAGTGACCATCCGGCTTTTTCCATCTAAAAGGTTTTGTAGTCCTTCATACATCTCAACCTCATCACCATCGTGTTGTTCCTCAGCAGCTCCTCTGCAGCTCCTCAACCTCCTCAACCTCCTCAGCAAAGGACCTCATCGATTCCTCTGTATCAACATGGGATTCGGGGCAGAATTGTTCCTTCTTCTCTGCCCCCATCCGATAAATGAACTGTTTGGCAAAACAGTGTTTTATCCTTGTGCTGACTCCTTTCAAGCACAGTTCAGATCCACAGTCCTGTCTCATTCTCACACACAATCACTCACACACACACACACAAGGTATAAGGAGGTTTAATATGTACGAGTGTGTATGAGTTTGGGAATGAGGGAGTGAGAGAAAAAGAGAGAGAGAAAGAAAGATATGAGGCGAAAACTGCGACTTGCTGTAAACCAAATCTACTGTATATTGTTGTTGCTTAAGTGTTACTTATTTAAATGCGCATTGAAAAGAAAACTGATTTAGGGCAAGTAAATTACATAAACAAATTGAGTTTTGTTGACTTCACCATCGGAACTATTTCTCAAACGGTTTGGTCATCTATGTAAACAAATATTTCCATCTATGTAATATTAGTTGTATATAAAATAAGTTAAGAAATCCTTCCAATGTGTACTATAGGTCAGTACAAAAATAAAAACCACAGTTTGAAAGACTGAGGACTCGGAGGAATTGTAATTAACAGTGTCCATTATATTCATATCTCATATACAATTAAACCTTTATCTTAGTAAGAAAGAATCCAATATTTGGAACACCTACTGTGTTTCAATCAAACAGTTTAAGGGTTGAATATCTGGTAAAACATTTGATTCATCAGACAAAATATTGAGATATGTAGATTCCAAAGATCTCCTGCTTTAAAGCGTTAAAAGTATTCTGAGACATTTTAATAGAAAGATATACGCCCATTATTTATTTCTGAATTGAAGTGATTTGCTTTTATTTGAAGCAGTCACGTCTGTTAAGCTCAATGCAGGCAGTAATGCACCTAGGTACAACAATTCAAAGCTACGTGACAAAGCTCCATGACAAGTTGCAGATTCCTCGCACTTCACGCGAATAAGTGACGTCATTAACTTGCACTTAGCTTCTCCCTGGGACGATCAGAACAAAAACATAGCTTCACACTCTTGTTTGCTTAACTGCCTTTAATATGCTTCACAAATTATAAAAGGAACTCTAATCTACTCTCTAGCTTGCTTTATTATTCTTGCTTTTTTCAAGGTTGAACAATACAACGTTCAGGTTCATTTATCGTGCATTAAGAATGTCTGCGTGTATACAAATGTGTTTTTAAGAGACTGACACCTATTTGCAATGGTTCACTAAATCCTCTCCTTTATTCTTTTTAACGTGTTCACTCCCATACCACACACATGCCACCCACCTATTCATGCGGTCAGGGTTGTGATCCAAGCCAGGCAGCTTTTGTGAATGATATCAATTCTCCATGGGAAACTAATGAGTGGTGGACATGCCCACCGGCCACAGAGGACACAATCCATTCCTTCACACTGGGCGTCTGTCGGAGACTCTGTTGTGTCCCGGTCTGAGTGTGTGGAGTTGTTCGCTGCATCCTCTGCCATATGGCCGCTGTGTCAGACCCCTCCAGGGTTTTCTGGAGAGTCCAGACTCTCTGTGGTCCACTCATGCCGGGCCAAGACTGAGAGATACTGAGCCCACCGATGGGAGGGGGAGGGTTGAAATAAAAAACACTGGTCTTTAAATAAAAGAAAGACATTAGACAGGAGAAAGGGAGAAAATGGGTTGAAGACGATAGATTTAGAGATTGTCTTTGATGCTGTCAAAAGGAAAATTCGAACGGAAAGAGAAGGAGACGAAAAGCGCCGATAGTGACGATGGAGACGCTGTCAAATGCAGAGAAGAGACAGATTGAGGAAGACTCACAGAAGAGAAAGAACCATTCAGTTACAAAAAGGGGAGAAAGGAAAGAGGAGGGTAAGATGGCACGAAAAGAGAAGAAAGAGAAATGATGAGAGAAAGGGGAAAAAAGGAGTAAAAGAGAGGAAATGGAGTGAGAGAAAGTGAAGAGGCCAGGTGCAGCGGGATAGCAGATGGAGTGAAGGAGAGAGGGAGGGAGAGAAAGAGTGATGGCAGGGGGGAAACAGAGAGAGCGGAGAAGTTAATGTCTCGACTGTTGTGTGATGGGGCGTGTCTGCTCCAATGCCAGGCCGCTTTTCTACACACTCATTTAAAGACCCTTTTGGCCTTTTTTTCACAGTCCTCCTCCATTTTTCTTTTAGTGTCCTCTTTCTTTGCTCTTTGTCTCATTTTCTTGCTTTTTTTCTTTCAGATTCAATGCATTACACTGGCATGACTGTACATCACAAGAAAGGAGGCTTACTGTTTTCTAAAACGTTACTTTTTAAACAATTGAACCACATAACCACAGCGAAACATTTGGTTTGAGATCATGGGATAGTTCATGGTCACTATATAAGCTCAATTAGCAATCTTGTTTTAAAAGTGTCAATTCTCACACAAAACGGTTGCTCAGAAGCTTACAAGACATAGCCTACTGTTTAAAGAAACAGTCTGACACTTTTGGAAATACGCGTATCCACTTTCTTGCTGAGAAGATTAATACCGCTAGCTACACCTAGCAGCCTTAGCTTAGCATAGAGTTATCAAGAAACAGCTAGACAGGCTATAGATGAGAGTAACACCTACGTAACTTCCGGGCAACAATTACGGCCCCGCACACTTTTGGGGGAAAACAACGCTGTCATTTGATTGGCGGTCAATACAAATTCTGGAGTTTTTGCCAATCCGATCACATTTTTTTGAAAACTGTGGATTTTTGGTTCTTCAAAGAGCTCGATTACGATGGCCAGTCAGGCAAACAATTACATTCAATCATTGGTAATCGACAATCGGTCTTGATATATGGTTAAATTAAAATCAGTAGGCGAGGCTGTAATTTCTCCAGCTGTTACTCTCATGAGTGAGGCGGAACATAATAGTTTTATCATGCCAAAAAGCTGCTGTGTCGTTTATTGCACCTCAAACATTAAAAGATAATCAAGAGTTCAGTGTTTCTGTACTTCCTCTAAGAAGAAAGGACAGTAAAAGAAGAGATCTGTGGCCTCAGGCTCGATCGCCATTCAAATGACAGCGTTGCTTCCCCCAAAAGTGGGCGGGCCGAAAATCGATAGCCTACTGCTATATTTAACCATATATCGAGCCCGATCGTCGATTTCAAATGATTTAATGTAATTGTTTGCCTGACTGGCCATCGTAATTGGGCTCTTCGAAGATCCAAAATCCACGATTTTCTTACATTTCTGATCGGATTGGCAAAAACTTCAGAATTTGTATTGACCACCGTTCAACTGACAACGCTGTTTTCCCCCAAAAGTGGGCGGAGCCGTTACTTTTGCCCGGAAGTGACGCATTTGTTTCTCTCATCTATGTGTTGAGGTTAGAAAAATCAACCAAAAAATACCCATAAGCCTCAGTAATTATGATGGGTTATATTGCTGGTTTAATTTGTATGTAAATATATACCACTAACCTTCTCACAGGTGTTTTTGGGCCAGACTATTAGCTGGTTGTGTGCAGTTACTTTCTGGCTTGGTGTTAGGGAACATTCAAATTATCTAATTATCTAAAAAAAAAGCAAGAGCATTTCCCAAAATGTCCAACTTTTGTTTAAAGTATATGTGCTTGTATGTATTTGATTTTAAATATTTCCATTATCTTTATATTACATTCATTCACATCTGCCCAACTCTGAAGTCCCAGAGACTTCACAGAAAGCAGGGTGGAAGTAGCATGAACAATCTCTCTTCTCTGTCACAGGGTCACTGGAGCTGCGCGGACCTAAACATAATAATCCCTTTGAGCACCGTGGGGGGACAGGATGCCCATATATGGAGGCGAGGAGAAAGGGGGGCGTGGCTGGCTCTACAGGGCCGCGTTGGGGAGCTTGACATGGCGGAACGGCTGAATTATATTGGAGAGCCTGAGAACAGTCGAGCATCCAGACTCCACAGAGCGGAGTGAGTGTCTGAGGCTGGTACACACACACACACACACACACACACACACACACACACACACACACACACACACACACACACACACACACAATCTACTTGTCTGTCTCCTTTTCCTCCTTCACTCTCTTCTTCCACTTTTTCTTGTAAGTCAACCGCCTGCTTCTCATCACTATCTTCATCCGTCTTTATCT